>NW_021822723.1:60374-70374 GCF_901001165.1 Salmo trutta
GTGGTATGAGGCTCTATGGCAAGGGTGGGCAAACCTTTTGGCTTGAGGGCCACATCAGTATTACGAAATCAAATTGAGGGCCGCAATGATTTGTTTTTTGGGGGGGACCAATTTATTTGTGAATATCCAGAAAAATAGCACTTATTAGAATTTAAAACTGAACAAAAAAATATAAATGCAACATGCAAGCATTTCAAAGATTTTACTGAGTAACAGTTCATATAAGGAAATCAGTCAATTGAAATACATAAATTAGGCCCTAATCTATGGATTTCACATGACTGGGAATACATCTGTTCGTGACAGATACCTTAAAAAAAAGGAAGGGGTCACGTTCCTCGTATTCTCGCTCATCGGAAGATATGTCGAAATCACTCGATGACCAATACGCAGCGGGTTGACTGTATAGGACTCCCAATCGAAGGCAACTCAATACAGTATTATATTTGGTCAGGACATGGCAGAGTTATGTTTGGTATTTGTTGAAATCACTCGATGACCAATACGCAGCGGGTTGACTGTTCCACGTCGTATTTATTATAGATGGAAACGACAAAACTAAATAAACACGCAGAGGAGAAAGGTGACAGTTTCACAGGTGAAACGAAACACAGTGCAAAATACAATTACCCACAAACACACAGACAACCACACCCTACTAATATAGGACTCCCAATCACAGGCAACTCAACACACCTGCCTTCAATTGAGAGTCCAGCACCCAACCTACACATAGAAAACCTAACCTAGAACCTGAACCAACACTCACAACCCCACTATACCATAACCAAACATAACTCTGCCACCAAATATAATACAAAAATACCTAAGTATATGGTCAGGACGTGACAGTAGGGGCGTGGATCAGAAAACCAGTCAGTATCTGGTGTGACCACCATTTTGCCTCATGCAGCGCAACACATCTCCTTCACATAGAGTTGATCAGGCTGTTGATTGCGGCCTCTGGAATGTTGTCCCACTCCTTTTCAACGGCTGTCCGAAGTTGCTGGATATTGGCGGGAACTGGAACAAGCTGTCGTACACGTCAATCCAGAGCATCCCAAACATGCTCAATGGGGGACATGTCTGGGGTGTATGCAGGCCATGGAAGAACTGGGACATTATCAGATTCCAGGAATTGTGTCCAGCTCCTTGAGACATCGGGCTGTGCATTATCATGTTGAAAACATGAGGTGATGGCGGTGGATGAATGGCACGACAATGGGCCTCAAGATCTCATCAAATTTACATTGATAAAATGCAATTGTGTTTGTTGTCCGTAACTTATGCCTGCCCCATACCATAACCCCACCACCACCATGGGGCACTCTGTTCACAACGTTGACATCAGCAAACCGCTCGCCCACAAGACACCATACACGCTGTCTGCCATGTAGACAGAATGAGATGCCATCTGCCCGGTACAGTTGAAACCGGGATTCATCCGTGAAGAGAACACTTCTCCAGCGAGGCCAGAGCCCATCGAAGGTGAGCATTTACCCACTGAAGTCAGTTACAACATTGAACTGCAGTCAGGTCAAGACCCTGGTGAGGACGACGAGTACACAGACTAGTTTCCCTGAGGTGGTTTCTGACAGTTTGTGAAGAAATGCTTTGGTAGTGCAAACCCACAAACCTCAGACGATCCCGCAGGTGAAAAAGCCGGATGTGGAGATCCCGGGCTGGCGTGGTCTGTGGTTATGAGGCCAGTTGGACGTATTGCCAAATTCTCTAAAACGACGTTAGAGGTGGCTTATGGTAGAAAAATGTACATTCATTTATCTGGCAACAGCTCTGGTGGGACATTCCTGCAGTCAGCATGCCAATAGCACACGCCCTCAAAACTTGAGACATCCCCTCATTGTATGGGACACTTTCAAATGTACTTTTAGAGGCCGTTCAATTCAATACTCATCATTAAAACAAAAGCAGTTTAGGTCAAAAGAGATTAGACTAATAAAGGAAATGGAGGAAGTAACAGAACAGGTAGACGGTAATGGAAACTGTATTATAGAGGAAAAACAGAAAGAAATGGACGTACTTATTCAGGAATAATAAAGTGTAATGTATTACAAAAATAAAGCCAATTAGATAGAACATTGTGAAAAATGCACAAAGTGTTTCTTGAATCTTCAATATAGAAATTCGATCAAAAATAATTTACAGAAACTCGTTACAAATGATGGAGTCATCCATGATTCACCTAATGATGGAGTCATCCATGATTCACCTAATGATGGAGTCATCCATGATTCACCTAATGATGGAGTCATCCATGATTCACCTAATGATGGAGTCATCTATGATTCACCTAATGATGGAGTCATCCATGATTCACCTAATGATGGAGTTATCCATGATTCACCTAAGGATGGAGTCATCCATGATTCACCTAATGATGGAGTCATCCATGATTCACCAAATGATGGAGTCATCCATGATTCACCTAATGATGGAGTCATCCATGATTCACCTAATGATGGAGTTATCCATGATTCACCTAAGGATGGAGTCATCCATGATTCACCTAATGATGGAGTCATCCATGATTCACCAAATGATGGCGTCATCCATGATTCACCTAATGATGGAGTCATCCATGATTCACCTAATGATGGAGTCATCCATGATTCACCTAATGATGGAGTTATCCATGATTCACCTAATGATGGAGTCATCTATGATTCACCTAATGATGGAGTCATCCATGATTCACCTAATGATGGAGTCATCCATGATTCACCTAATGATGGAGTTATCCATGATTCACCTAATGATGGAGTCATCCATGATTCACCTAATGATGGAGTCATCCATGATTCACCTAATGATGGAGTTATCCATGATTCACCTAATGATGGAGTTATCTATGATTCACCTAATGATGGAGTTATCCATGATTCACCTAATTCACCTCAACAATATCCCTTTCCCAATCATAGAAAAGGGATCATCAACTGGATCCAGCCGCAGGCTGATTTTTTTGGATGGTCCATGATTCACCTAATCTAGTCTTGATATGGTAATGTCCCTCTAGTATTGATAAGGTAATGTCCCTCTAGTCTTGATAAGGTAATGTCCCTCTAGTATTGATAAGGTAATGTCCCTCTAGTCTTGATAAGGTAATGTCCCTCTAGTATTGATAAGGTAATGTCCCTCTAGTATTGATAAGGTAATGTCCCTCTAGTATTGATAAGGTAATGTCCCTCTAGTCTTGATAAGGTAATGTCCCTCTAGTATTGATAAGGTAATGTCCCTGTGTATTGATAAGGTAATGTCCCTCTAGTATTGATAAGGTAATGTCCCTCTAGTATTGATAAGGTAATGTCCCTGTGTATTGATATGGTAATGTCCCTCTAGTATTGATAAGGTAATGTCCCTCTAGTATTGATATGGTAATGTCCCTCTAGTATTGATAAGGTAATGTCCCTGTGTATTGATATGGTAATGTCCCTCTAGTATTGATATGGTAATGTCCCTGTGTATTGATAAGGTAATGTCCCTGTGTATTGATATGGTAATAGTTTGTGTATTGGTATGATAATGTGCTGTGTATTGGTATGGTAATGTACTGTGTATTGGTATGGTAATGTGCTGTGTATTGGTATGGTAATGTGCTGTGTATTGGTATGGTAATGTGCTGTGTATTGATATGGTAATGTGCTGTGTATTGATATGGTAAAGTCCCTCTAGTATTGATATGGTAATGCCCAGTTCAGCCTTATCAACAAATACTTATTTCTCCTATTTGCTCAAGAGGCCTATTTCATATATCCGACCACTCCAAAAAAAAAAGGAAAAATCTATATTTCTGATCGATTTATTTTCCTCATTTACCTTGTCTTCCGTGCCTGGGAGTCAGAGAGAGAAAGAGAGAAAGAAAGACAGAAAGACAGAGAGAGCTATAAGATGAATGCGGTAGTCCCAGAAACCCCGGCTCATAGCCCTTCTTCCGCCCTGCTGCACCCCACCCCCTCCCACCCCCTACCCCCCTCCCACCCCCTACCCCCTCCCCCTCCCACCCCCTACCCCCTCCCCCTCCCACCCCCTCCCACCCCCTCCCACCCCTACCCCCTCCCACCCCCTCCCACCCCCTACCCCCCTCCCCCCTCCCACCCCCTCCCACCCCCTCCCACCCCCTACCCCCCCCCACCCCCTCCCCCCTCCCACCCCCTCCCACCCCCTCCCACCCCCTACCCCCTCCCACCCCTCCCCCCTCCCACCCCCCACCCCCTCCCACCCTCCTACCACCGTAGAATCCTAAATCACTCAGATGTTGACACACAAAGTCCAGGAATTAAGGGGTGGAAGAAAATAGAATGAGAAAAGCATAAGAGAGTGGGGGATTCATCCCTTTGGATCAAGGGAACAGAGAGAAAGAAAGCTTGTCTAATCCAGAGATGGAGGAGTGAAGACGAGGGACACAGAGAGAACAGAGAGATAGAGAGAGAGAGAGAGCACCTCACCCCTCGTTAAACCCAAATGACTTTTCATGTGGTATTAGATGAAAGGATAGAGAGATAGACGGATGATGTATAGAGATGAGGCTGAGACATCCATTGTTTCCCAGTGGAATCTTTCTATAGCCTGTACAGCCTGCTGAGAAAGACAGCCTCTACAGCCTGCTGAGAAAGACAGCCTGTACAGCCTGCTGAGAAAGACAGCCTGCTGAGAAAGACAGCCTGTACAGCCTGCTGAGAAAGACAGCCTCTACAGCCTGCTGAGAAAGACAGCCTGTACAGCCTGCTGAGAAAGACAGCCTGCTGAGAAAGACAGCCTGTACAGCCTGCTGAGAAAGACAGCCTCTACAGCCTGCTGAGAAAGACAGCCTGTACAGCCTGCTGAGAAAGACAGCCTCTACAGCCTGCTGAGAAAGACAGCCTGCTGAGAAAGACAGCCTGTACAGCCTGCTGAGAAAGACAGCCTGTCCAGCCTGTTGAGAAAGACAGCCTGTACAGCCTGTTGAGAAAGACAGCCTCTACAGCCTGCTGAGAAAGACAGCCTGTACAGCCTGTTGAGAAAGACAGCCTGTACAGCCTGCTGAGAAAGACAGCCTCTACAGCCTGCTGAGAAAGACAGCCTGCCCAGCCTGCTGAGAAAGACAGCCTGCTGAGAAAGACAGCCTGCTGAGAAAGACAGCCTGTCCTGCCTGCTGAGAAAGACAGCCTGCCCTGCCTGCTGAGAAAGACAGCCTGTACAGCCTGCTGAGAAAGACAGCCTCTACAGCCTGCTGAGAAAGACAGCCTGTTGAGAAAGACAGCCTGTACAGCCTGCTGAGAAAGACAGCCTGCTGAGAAAGACAGCCTGTCCTGCCTGCTGAGAAAGACAGCCTGCCCTGCCTGCTGAGAAAGACAGCCTGTACAGCCTGCTGAGAAAGACAGCCTGTACAGCCTGCTGAGAAAGACAGCCTGTTGAGAAAGACAGCCTCTACAGCCTGCTGAGAAAGACAGCCTGTTGAGAAAGACAGCCTGTACAGCCTGCTGAGAAAGACAGCCTGCTGAGAAAGACAGCCTGTACAGCCTGCTGAGAAAGACTGCCTGTTGAGAAAGACAGCCTGTACAGCCTGCTGAGAAAGACAGCCTGTTGAGAAAGACAGCCTGTACAGCCTGCTGAGAAAGACAGCCTGCTGAGAAAGACAGTCTGTACAGCCTGCTGAGAAAGACAGGATTTATCTTATTACATGCCGAACTTCTAACTTCCGGTGTTGTTTTGCCCTAGTTAAGTGTTGTTGATCTGTTCATAACTTGGCTGGTTGAGAATTCATCAGGGTCAGTAACCTTGTTGGACGTTATGTGAGGTGCTGACGTTAGGGCAAGGGCTACTGATGCTATGTTATGTTATGCAATGCTCTGTAATGTTATGCTCTGTTATGATATGCTATGTTATGTTATGCTATGCTCTGTAATGTTATGCTATGTTATGCTATGCTATGTTATGCTATGATCTGTTATGTTATGTTATGCTATGTTATGCTATGTTATGTTATGCTATGATCTGTTATGTTATGCTATGCTGTGTTATGCTATGTTATGTTATGCTATGTTATGCTATGCTATGTTATGTTATGCTGTGTTATGCTCTGCTATGTTATGCTATGTTATGCTATGCTATGTTATGCTATGCTCTGTTGTGTTATGCTGTGTTATGCTGTGTTATGCTCTGCTATGTTATGCTATGTTATGTTATGCTATGTTATGCTATGCTATGTTATGTTATGCTATGCTATGCTCTGTTATGTTATGTTATGCTATGTTATGCTGTGTTATGCTATGCTATGTTATGTTATGCTATGCTCTGTTATGTTATGTTATGCTATGTTATGCTGTGTTATGCTATGCTATGTTGTGTTATGCTGTGTTATGCTATGTTATGCTATGCTATGTTATGTTATGCTATGCTATGCTCTGTTATGTTATGCTATGTTATGCTGTGTTATGCTATGCTACGTTATGTAATGCTATGCTATGTAATGTTATGTTACATAATGTCATGTTTCTAATGGTGGTCTCCGGTTTGTGTTTGTGTTTGTGTTTGCAGTGGGGCCTCTGATAGGACGTTACTGTGGAACTAAGATCCCTCCAGAGATCACGTCATCTACAGGTATCCTGTCTCTGTCCTTCCACACGGACATGGCCGTGGCCAAAGATGGCTTCTCCGCTCGCTACAACATGACACACAAAGAAGTCAGCGACAGTAAGTACTGCTGTGTGTGTGTGTCTGTGTGTGTGTGTGTGTGTATCCGTGCGTACGTGGGTGTGTTTATCAGTGTTTATCTTCTATCTTGGACCCCCAGAAAGGTGTCCCCATTTTTTCACATAAACTAGACGTGTATTTGTGTGTGTTTATTGATCCTTCTCTCTTCAGTTCTGTATCTGACTGTCCACCTGTCATTGATTGATTGGTTAATTGATTGGTCCACCTGTCATTGATTGATTGGTTAATTGATTGGTTGATTGGTCCACCTGTCATTGATTGATTGGTTAATTGATTGGTTGATTGGTCCACCTGTCATTGATTGATTGGTTAATTGATTGGTTGATTGATTGGTCCACCTGTCATTGATTGATTGATTAATTGATTGGTTGATTGGTCCACCTGTCATTGATTGATTGGTTAATTGATTGGTTGATTGGTCCACCTGTCATTGATTGTTTGGTTAATTGATTGGTTGGTCCACCTGTCATTGATTGATTGATTAATTGATTGGTTGATTGATTGGTCCACCTGTCATTGATTGATTGATTAATTGATTGGTTGGTCCACCTGTCATTGATTGATTGATTAATTGATTGGTTGATTGATTGGTCCACCTGTCATTGATTGATTGATTAATTGATTGGTTGGTCCACCTGTCATTGATTGATTGATTAATTGATTGGTTGATTGATTGGTCCACCTGTCATTGATTGATTGATTAATTGATTGATTGGTCCACCTGTCATTGATTGATTGATTAATTGATTGGTTGGTCCACCTGTCATTGATTGATTGATTAATTGATTGGTTGATTGATTGGTCCACCTGTCATTGATTGATTGATTAATTGATTGGTTGGTCCACCTGTCATTGATTGATTGATTAATTGATTGCTTGATTGATTGGTCCACCTGTCATTGATTGATTGATTAATTGATTGGTTGGTCCACCTGTCATTGATTGATTGATTAATTGATTGGTTGATTGATTGGTCCACCTGTCATTGATTGATTGATTAATTGATAGATTGGTCCACCTGTCATTGATTGATTGGTTAATTGATTGCTTGATTGATTGGTCCACCTGTCATTGATTGATTGATTAATTGATTGATTGGTCCACCTGTCATTGATTGATTGATTAATTGATTGGTTGATTGATTGGTCCACCTGTCATTGATTGATTGATTAATTGATTGATTGGTCCACCTGTCATTGATTGATTGATTAATTGATTGGTTGATTGATTGGTCCACCTGTCATTGATTGATTGATTAATTGATTGGTTGATTGGTCCACCTGTCATTGATTGATTGGTTAATTGATTGGTTGATTGGTCCACCTGTCATTGATTGTTTGGTTAATTGATTGGTTGGTCCACCTGTCATTGATTGATTGATTAATTGATTGGTTGATTGATTGGTCCACCTGTCATTGATTGATTGATTAATTGATTGGTTGGTCCACCTGTCATTGATTGATTGATTAATTGATTGGTTGATTGATTGGTCCACCTGTCATTGATTGATTGATTAATTGATTGGTTGGTCCACCTGTCATTGATTGATTGATTAATTGATTGGTTGATTGATTGGTCCACCTGTCATTGATTGATTGATTAATTGATTGATTGGTCCACCTGTCATTGATTGATTGATTAATTGATTGGTTGGTCCACCTGTCATTGATTGATTGATTAATTGATTGGTTGATTGATTGGTCCACCTGTCATTGATTGATTGATTAATTGATTGGTTGGTCCACCTGTCATTGATTGATTGATTAATTGATTGGTTGATTGATTGGTCCACCTGTCATTGATTGATTGATTAATTGATTGGTTGGTCCACCTGTCATTGATTGATTGATTAATTGATTGGTTGATTGATTGGTCCACCTGTCATTGATTGATTGATTAATTGATTGATTGGTCCACCTGTCATTGATTGATTGGTTAATTGATTGCTTGATTGATTGGTCCACCTGTCATTGATTGATTGATTAATTGATTGATTGGTCCACCTGTCATTGATTGATTGATTAATTGATTGGTTGATTGATTGGTCCACCTGTCATTGATTGATTGATTAATTGATTGATTGGTCCACCTGTCATTGATTGATTGATTAATTGATTGGTTGATTGATTGGTCCACCTGTCATTGATTGATTGATTAATTGATTGGTTGATTGGTCCACCTGTCATTGATTGATTGGTTAATTGATTGGTTGATTGGTCCACCTGTCATTGATTGTTTGGTTAATTGATTGCTTGATTGGTCCACCTGTCATTGATTGATTGATTAATTGATTGCTTGATTGATTGGTCCACCTGTCATTGATTGATTGGTTAATTGATTGCTTGATTGATTGGTCCACCTGTCATTGATTGATTGATTAATTGATTGCTTGATTGATTGGTCCACCTGTCATTGATTGATTGGTTAATTGATTGCTTGATTGATTGGTCCACCTGTCATTGATTGATTGGTTAATTGATTGGTTGATTGATTGGTCCACCTGTCATTGATTGATTGGTTAATGGATTGCTTGATTGATTGGTCCACCTGTCATTGATTGATTGATTAATTGATTGGTTGATTGATTGGTCCACCTGTCATTGATTGATTGGTTAATTGATTGCTTGATTGATTGGTCCAGCTGTCATTGATTGATTGATTAATTAATTGCTTGATTGATTGGTCCACCGCTCTCCTCCCCCAGCCTTCCATTGCAGTAACGCGTTAGGTCTGGAGTCAGGGAAGATCTCTGACGACCAAATCACCGCCTCCTCTTCCTTCTATGACAACACGTGGTTGCCATGGCAGGCCCGCCTTAACAACGGCAACAACGCGTGGACGCCCAACGAGGACAGCAGCAAGGAGTACATCCAGGTGAGACTCCATGTTTAACAACTGTGTTAAAATGCTCTCGTGTTTCGTCTGTCACAGGTCGTGCGGACAGAAATGGATTCTCATTCTAGTTCAGTGAGTGTAGATTCAGTCCAATGCGGATCAACGACCTGCGATAGACTTTTAAAGGTAGTTAAACCCAATGTTTGCAGAGATCAAGAGCTCAAGTTGGAATCACCTTTAGAAGTAATTGCAGTGCACAGGTTTATCTGTTTGAATCTCAGTCTTTCAGGCTGAGGACTTGAGAAACAGCCAGACGATAAGTGTCTCCATGAGTCAGAATATACGTAGATAGACACAACATTAATAGTGGCTTCATACCTACGATGTGGTACTATGTGGTACTATGTGGTACTATGTGGTATGATGTGGTACGATGTGGTACTATGTGGTA
>NW_021822723.1:72811-77811 GCF_901001165.1 Salmo trutta
CCCTCCTAGGTCTCTGGTTCTCCTACTAATCTCACTGCAACCCCCTCCAGGTCTCTGTTCTCCTACTAATCTCACTGTAACCCCCCTCCAGGTCTCTGTTCTCCTACTAATCTCATGTAACCCCCTCCAGGTCTCTGTTCTCCTACTAATCTCAGGTAACCCCTCCAGGTCTCTGATCAATACTAATCTCACTGTAACCCCCCTCCAGGTCTCTGATATCCTACTAATCTCACTGTAACCCCCCTCCAGGTCTCTGTTCTCCTACTAATCTCACTGTAACCCTCCTCCAGGTCTCTGTTCTCCTACTAATCTCACTGAAACCCTCCTCCAGGTCTCTTTCTCCTACTAATCTCACTGTAACCCCCCTCCAGGTCTCTGTTCTCCTACTAATCTCACTGTAAACCCCTCCAGGTCTCTGTATCCTACTAATCTCACTGTAACCCCCTCCAGGTCTCTGTTCTCCTACTAATCTCACTGTAACCCCCCTCCAGGTCTCTGTTCTCTACTAATCTCACTGTAACCCCCCTCCAGGTCTCTGTTCCTACTAATCTCACTGTAACCCTCTCCAGGTCTCTGTTCTCCTACTAATCTCACGGTAACCCCCCTCAGGTCTCTGTTCTCCTACTAATCTCACTGTAACCCCTCCAGGTCTCTGTCTCCACTAATCCACTGTAACCCCCCTCCAGGTCTCTGTTCTCCTACTAATCTCACTGTAACCCTCCTCCAGGTCCTGTTCTCTACTAATCTCACTGTAACCCCCCTCCAGGTCTCTGTTCTCTACTAATCTCACTGTAACCCCACTCCAGGTCTCTGTTCTCCTATAATCTCACCTGTAACCCCCCTCCAGGTCTGTTCTCCTACTAATCTCACTGTAACCCCCTCCAGGTCTCGGTTCTCCTACTAATCCACTGTAAACCCCCCTCCAGGTCTCTTCCTACTAATCTCACTGTAACCCCCCTCCAGGTCTCTGTTCCCCTACTAATCTCACTGTAACCCCTCCAGGTCTCTGTTCTCCTACTAATCTCACTTAACCCCCCTCCAGGTCTCTGTTCTCCTAACTAATCTCACTGTAAACCCCCTCCAGGTCTCTGTTCTCCTACTAATCTCACTGTAACCCCCCTCCAGGTCTCTGTTCTCCTAAATCTCACTGTAACCCCCTCCAGGTCTCGGTCTCCTACTAATCTCACTGTAACCCCCCTCCAGGTCTCTGTTGTCCTACTAATCTCACTGCAGCACCCCCTCCAGGTCTCTGTTCTCTACTAATCTCACTGTAACCCCCCTCCAGGTCTCTGTTCTCGATAATCTCACTGTAACCCCCTTCCAGGTCTCTGTTCTCCTACTAATCTCACTGTAACCCCCCTCCAGTCTCTGTTCACCTACTAATCTCACTGTAACCCCCCTCCAGGTCTCTGTCTCCTACTATCTCACTGTAATCCCCCTCCAGGTCTCTGTTCTCTACTAATCTCACTGGAACCCCCTCCAGGTCTCTGTTCTCCTACTAATCTCACTGTAACCCCCTCCAGGTCTTGTTCTCCTACTAATCTCACTGTAACCCCCCTCCAGGTCTCTGTTCTCCTACGAACTCACTGTAACCCCCCTCCAGGTCTGTTCTCCTACTAATCTCACTGGAACCCCCCTCCAGGTCTCTGTTCTCCTACTAATCTCACTGTGACCCCCCCTCCAGGTCTCTGTTCTCCTACTAATCTCACTGTAACCCCCTCCAGGTCCTGTTTCCTACTAATCTCACTGCAGCCACCCCTCCAGGCTCTGTTCTCCTATAATCTCACTGTAACCCCCTCCAGGTCTCTGTTCTACTACTAATCCACTGTAACCCCCCTCAGGTCTCTGTTCTCCTAATAATCTCACGTAACCCCCCTCCAGGTCTCTGTTCTCCTATTAATCTCACTGTAACCCCCCTCCAGGTCTCTGTTCTCCTACTAATCTCACTGTAACCCCCTCCAGGTCTCTGTTCTCCTACTAATCTCACTGTAACCCCCCTCCAGGTCTCTGTTCTCCTACTAATCTCACTAGAACCCCCCTCTAGGTCTCTGTTCTCCTACTAATCTCACTGTAACCCCCCTCCAGGTCTCTGTTCTCCTACTAATCTCACTGTAACCCCCCTCCAGGTCTCTGTTCTCCTACTAATCTCACTTTAACCCCCCTCCAGGTCTCTGTTCTCCTACTAATCTCACTGTAACCCCCCTCCAGGTCTCTGTTCTCCTACTAATCTCACTGTAACCCCCTCCAGGTCTCTTGTTCTCCTATAATCTCACTGTAACCCCCCTCCAGGTCTCTGTTCTCCTAATAATCTCACTGTAACCCCCTCCAGGTCTCTGTTTCTCCTACTAATCTCACTGTAACTCCCTCCAGGTCTCTGTTCTCCTACTAATCTCACTGTAACCCCCTCCAGGTCTCTGTTCTCCTACTAATCTCACTGTAACCCTCCTCCAGGTCTCTGTTCTCCTACTAATCTCACTGCAACCCCCCCTCCAGGTCTCTGTTCTCCTACTAATCTCACTGCAACCCCCCCTCCAGGTCTCTGTTCTCCTACTAATCTCACTGTAACCCCCCTCCAGGTCTCTGTTCTCCTACTAATCTCACTGTAACCCCCTCCAGGTCTCTGTTTCTCCTACTAATTACTCACTGTAACCCCCCTCCAGGTCTCTGTTCTCCTACTAATCTCACTGTAACCCTCCTCCAGGTCTCTGTTCTCCTACTAATCTCACTGTAACCCCCCTCCAGGTCTCTGTTCTCCTACTAATCTCACTGTAACCCCCCTCCAGGTCTCCGTTCTCCTCCTAATCTCACTGTAACCCCCCTCCAGGTCTCTGTTCTCCTACTAATCTCACTGCAACCCCCCTCCAGGTCTCTGTTCTCCTACTAATCTCACTGTAACCCCCCTCCAGGTCTCTGTTCTCCTACTAATCTCACTGTAACCCCCCTCCAGGTCTCTGTTCTCCTACTAATCTCACTGTAACCCCCCCTCCAGGTCTCTGTTCTCCTTCCTCCAACCCTAACCACTCAGCCCCTACCCAGATGGTCTCTCTCTCTCTAACCACTCAGCCCCTACCCATATGGTCTCTCTCTCTCTAACCACTCAGCCCCTACCCAGATGGTCTCTCTCTCTAACCACTCAGCCCCTACCCAGATGGTCTCTCTCTCTAACCACTCAGCCCCTACCCAGATGGTCTCTCTCTCTAACCACTCAGCCCCTACCCAGATGGTCTCTCTCTCTCTAACCACTCAGCCCCTACCCAGATGGACTCTCTCTCTCTCTCTAACCACTCAGCCCCTACCCAGATGGTCTCTCTCTCTAACCACTCAGCCCCTACCCAGATGGTCTCTCTCTCTCTAACCACTCAGCCCCTACCCAGATGGTCTCTCTCTCTAACCACTCAGCCCCTACCCAGATGGTCTCTCTCTCTAACCACTTAGCCCCTACCCAGATGGTCTCTCTCTCTAACCACTCAGCCCCTACCCAGATGGTCTCTCTCTAACCACTCAGCCCCTACCCATATGGTATCTCTCTCTCTAACCACTCAGCCCCTACCTAGCTGTTGGCTACTATAGTTTAGCATTGAGCTGGTATTTGGCTGTTGGCTGCTATAGTTTAGCATTGAGCTGGTATTTGGCTGTTGGCTGCTATAGTTTAGCATTGAGCTGGTATTTGGCTGTTGGCTGCTACAGTTTTAGCATTGAGCTGGTATTTGGCTGTTGGCTGCTATAGTTTTAGCATTGAGCTGATATTTGGCTGTTGGCTGCTATAGTTTAGGCATTGAGCTGGTATCTTCTTTAGCTATAGTTTAGCATTGAGGTGGGAGTCCTTCATAGTACAGCTGCGATGTAGATCACATTCATCTGGGTTGTAGGCTGAGGGATTTGACGAGAAAAGGCAATTGAAGGTGGACACACGCAGTGGGCCTAAGGAGGATTTACATGTGGGACAACTAACTACCGTCATTTATAAGTAAATTAGTGTGTGGAGAAGTCTGACAGGGCATTAAAACCCCAACGCTGTCTCAGATTCACTTTGTACATGTTTGAAGATTGAGTGTCACCCGCAGAGTGTGTGTGTGTGTGTGTGTGTGTGTGTGTGTGTGTGTGTGTGTGTGTGTGTGTCTGTGTGTGTGTGTGTGTGTGTGTGTGTGTGACTTCTCTCTCACCCAGACAACCAGTCTGCTGAGAAGCTCTGACTCTTAAAGGGTAGAGCAGGTGAGAGAAATGTTCCCCTTCTGAAAGAGAGTGAACATGTGAAAGTAAATGAACACATATTAGAAGAGGGGGGAGAAGGGGAACACATCTGTACACAGACTTTGCCCAGGTCGCGATAGACTACAGCCTAACTCAGAGGAATATTCTCTCTTTCTCTCTCTCTGTCACACACACACACACACACACACACACACACACACACACACACACACACACACACACACACACACACACACACACACACCACACACACACACAGACAGGGAGAAGGCTAAGCAGAAAGCCACTAGGCTGACAACACGACAGTTGTTTATTGGCAGAAAGTAATTCAGTCCATGAGGAAGAGTTAAGGTGTAGAGAAACGTTAACGTAATGCAAAATGGCACACTATTACCTATACAATACATTACCCTCTATAATACATTACCCTCTAAAACACACTATTACCTATACAATACATTACCCTCTATAATACATTACCCTCTAAAACACACTATTACCTATATAATACATTACCCTCTATAATACATGACCCTCTATAATACACTATTACCTATACAATACATTACCCTCTATAATACATTACCCTCTAAAACACACTATTACCTATACAATACATTACCCTATATAATACACTACCATCTATAACACACTATTACCTATACAATACATTACCCTATATAATACACTACCCTATATAATACACTACCCTATATAATACATTACCCTATATAATACATTACCCTATATAATACACTACCCTCTATAACACACTATTACCTATACAA
>NW_021822723.1:82811-132811 GCF_901001165.1 Salmo trutta
TAGATTTGGATAGGAAACACTCTAAAGTTTCCAAAACGGTTGGAATAATGTCCGTGAGTATAACAGAACTGATATGGCAGGCAAAAACCTGAGGAAAATCCATCCAGGAAGTACTATTATTTTGAGAGGCTGTTTTTCCTTTGAAAGCCTATCCACCATACAAAGACTTATGACCCAGTTCACAATCTCTATGGCTTCCTCTACACGTGGCCAGTCTTTAGGCATTGTTTCAGGCTTTTACTCTGAAAAACGAGGGAGATACAGCACTTTCAATGAGTGGACAGTGTACATTTCCAGACATGAGTCCAGCGCATGATCGGGAATGCGCCTTTCTTGTTTCTCATTTTCTATTGACGAAGCTTTTGTCCGGTTGAAATATTATTGATTATTTATGACAACCTGAGGATTGATTTTAAACATCGTTTGACATGTTTCTATGAACTTTTATTGTACTTTTTTAAACTTTTCGTCTGATGTTGAGAGCGCGCTTTGTGCCTTTGGATTACTGAACTAAACGCACCAACAAAACTGAGGTTTTTGGACATAAAGAGGGACATTATCGAACAAAACTAACATTTATTGTGTAACATGGAGTCCTGGGAGTGCCACCAGATGAAGATCAAAGGTAAGTGATTAATTTAATCGCTATTTCTGACTTTTGTGACACCTCTCCTTGGCTGGAAAATGGCTGTATGGTTTTCTGTGACTAGGCGCTGTCCTAACATAATCGCATGGTGTGCTTTCACCGTAAAGCCTTTTTTGAAATCTGACACTTTGGTTGGATTTACAAGACGTTTATCTTTAAAATGGTGTATAATACTTGTATGTTTGAGGAATTTTAATTATGGGATTTCTGTTGTTTTGAATTTGGCGCACTGCACTGTACAGACTGAGAGATAGCAACCACTGTACAGACTGAGAGATAGTAACCACTGTAGAGACTGAGAGATAGTAACCACTGTAGAGACTGAGAGATAGTAACCACTGTACAGACTGAGAGATAGTAACCACTGTACAGACTGAGAGATAGTAACCACTGTACAGACTGAGAGATAGTAACCACTGTACATACTGAGAGATAGTAACCACTGTAGAGACTGAGAGATAGTAACCACTGTACAGACTGACACACACACACACACACACACACACACCGTGTCTGGAAGTCTCTCTCTGGAGTCACGAAGGAGTCATCCACTGTGCTTAACAATGGCATCACTTTTGGGTCAAACGTATCCTTCCTCATGACACTACTATAGATACACAATCACACTACTGTCATGAGGCTAGCCAGGAACTGACTATACAGCCCATTATAATATCATGAGGCTAGCCAGGAACTGACTATACAGCCCATTATAATGTCATGAGGCTAGCCAGGAACTGACTATACAGCCCATTATAATGTCATGAGGCTAGCCAGGAAATGACTATACAGCCCATTATAATGTCATGAGGCTAGCCAGGAACTGACTATACAGCCCATTATAATATCATGAGGCTAGCCAGGAACTGACTATACAGCCCATTATAATGTCATGAGGCTAGCCAGGAAATGACTATACAGCCCATTATAATGTCATGAGGCTAGCCAGGAACTGACTATACAGCCCATTATAATGTCATGAGGCTAGCCAGGAACTGACTAGACAGCCCATTATAATGTCATGAGGCTAGCCAGGAAATGACTATGCAGCCCATTATAATGTCATGAGGCTAGCCAGGAAATGACTATACAGCCCATTATAATGTCATGAGGCTAGCCAGGAACTGACTATACAGCCCATTATAATGTCATGAGACTAGCCAGGAAATTACTATACAGCCCATTATAATGTCATGAGGCTAGCCAGGAAATTACTATACAGCCCATTATAATGTCATGAGTGCTTTGAGAGGCTGGTTAGCGCTTTGAGAGCCTGGTTAGCGCTTTGAGAGGCTGGTTAGCTCTTTTAAAGGCTGGGTAGTACTTTGAGAGGCTGGTTAGCTCTTTGAGAGGCTGGTTAATACTTTGAGAGCGTGGTTAGCGCTTTGAGAGTCTGGTTAGCGCTTTGAGAGGCTGGTTAGCGCTTTGAGAGGCTGGTTAGTGCTTTTAAAGCCTGGTTAGTGCTTTTAAAGGCTGGGTAGTACTTTGAGAGGCTGGTTAATACTTTGAGAGCGTGGTTAGCGCTTTGAGAGTCTGGTTAGCGCTTTGAGAGGCTGGTTAGCACTTTGAGAGGCTGGTTAGCGCTTTGAGCGTCTGGTTAGCGCTTTGAGAGGCTGGTTAGTGTTTTGAGTGGCTGATTAGTGTTTTTAGAGGTTGGTTAGTACTTTGAGAGGCTGGTTAGTGCATTGAGAAGCTGGTTAGTACTTTGAGAGGCTAGTTACTGCTTTTAAAGACTGGTTAGTGCTTTGAGAGGCTGGTTAGTGTTTTGAAAGCCTGGTTAGTGTTTTGAGAAGCTGGTTAGTACTTTGAGAGACTAGTTACTGCTTTTAAAGGCTGGTTAGTGCTTTGAGAGGCTGGTTAGTGTTTTGAAAGGCTGGTTAGTGCTTTGAGAGGCTAGTTAGTTCTTTTAAAGGCTGGTTAGTGCTTATAAAAGCTGGTTATTGCTTTGAGAAGCTGGTTAGCACTTTGAGAGGCTGGTTATTGCTTTGAAAGGCTGGTTGGTTCTTTTAAAAGCTGGTTAGTGCTTTGAGAGGCTAGTTAGTGCTTTTAAAGGTTGGTTAGTGCTTTGAGAGGCTGGTTACTGTTTTGAGAGTCTGGTTAGCACTTTGAGAGGATGGTTAGTGCTTTGAGAGGCTGGTTAGCGCTTTGAGAGGCTGGTTAGCACTTTGAAAGGCTGGTTAGCACTTTGAGAGGCTGGTTAGTGCTTTGAGAGGATGGTTAGCGCTTTGAAAGGCTGGTTAGTTCTTTCAGAGGCTGGTTAACACTTTGAGAGGCTGGTTAGTGCTTTGAGTGGCTGGTTAGTGCTTTGAGAGGCTGGTTAGCGCTTTTAAAGACTGGTTAGTGCTTTGAAAGGCTGGTTAGCACTTTTAAAGCATGGTTGGTGTTTTGAGAGGCTAGTTAGTGTTTTGAGAGGCTAGTCAACTCCATAGTCTCCCTCCAAGCTCATCACTAAACTGGGGACCCTGGGATTAGACCCCTGCAACTGGATCCTTTCTGATGGGCTGCCCCCTGGTGGTCAGGGTAGGCAACATCACCTCCGCCACGCCACCTCAACACGGGGGCCCCACAGGAGTGTGTGCTTAGTCCCCTCCTGATCACGGTTCACCCACGACTACGGGGCCACTCACGACTCCAACACCATCATCAAGTTTGCTGACGACACACCGGTGGAAAGCCTGATCACCGTCAACGATGAGACAGGGAGGAGGTCTGAGACCTGGCAGTGTGGTGCCAGGACAAATAACCTGTCCCTCAATGTCAGTAAGCCCAAGGAACTGATCGTGGACTACAGGAAACAGGGGAGGGAGGGGGGGGGGGGGGGGCTAGCATCGACGAGGCAGCAGTGGAGCGGGTCAAGAGCTTCAAGTTCCTCTGTGTACAAATCACTAAGGACTTAACAGTCGTGAAAAAAAACAGTTGTAGGCATGGCCCCTCAGATCCTCAAAAAGTTATACAGCTGCACCATTGAGAGCATTTTAACCGGCAGCATCACTGCTTGGTATGGCAACTACATCACCCTCGATCGCATGTTGCTACAGAGAGTGAGGCGGACAGCCCAGCACCTCACTGAGGCCGAGCTCCCTGCCATCCAGGATCTTTATATCAGGCGGTGGGAAAGGACTCCAGCCACCCAAGCCATAGACTGTTCTCCCTGCTACTGCACGGCAAGCGGTACCAGTGCAACAAGTCTGGAAGCTTCTATCCCCAAGCCATAAGACTGTTCTCCCTGCTACTGCACGGCAAGCGGTACCGGTGCAACAAGTCTGGCAGCTTCTATCCCCAAGCCATAAGACTGTTCTCCCTGCTACTGCACGGCAAGCGGTACCGGTGCAACAAGTCTGGAAGCTTCTATCCCCAAGCCATAAGACTGTTAAATAGAAAACAGACTGGCAAACAGACTATCTGCATTGTGGACACTCACACACTCACTGTATTCACACTCTACACACTCACTCACACACACACACACACACACTTAATTTGCTCACACACACACACTTATATACAATCATCACATACGCTGTTGCCACTCCGTCTATCATATATCCTGATGCCTAGTAACTTACCCCTGCACATATTACAGCATATTGGATGACAGTCATTCATTATTCTATTCACTCAGTTCAATGTAACATCAACAGGTTTAGGATACTACATGATACTATAATTGTTCCTGTACCCATCATGAGGTTGCTACAACCTAGCCTATGAATGAAAGTTTATAACGTAGGTGCACACAGGTCGAGAGACAAGCTGGAGTAATCAAGGTGACAGACAGTGACACATTCAATACCGCCTTGCACACTCTGGCCTGCATCTAGCTGATCCAGAGCGGAATCATTAGTCCAACAGTTGCAAATGAGAGTTTCTATTGGACAAATTAGTTCAGTTTGCTTCCGTATAAGAAAAGTTTTGTAACAGAATTGGCAGAATGAATACACCCCTGATCACACGCAAACACAGTTCACTTTCATAGCAGCCACGTACAAACAGCATGATCACTTTACTGTATAATTCCTTCTCACATCTATGCGCTCTCCTCCTCTCACCTTTTCCCTTCGCTTGTGGACTTCAATGAACAACACATGTCAGAGCAGCTCACATATCACTGCACCTGTACATAGCCCATACAACTACCTCTTCCCCTACTGTATTTATTTATTTATTTATTTTGCTCCTTTGCACCCCATTATTTATATTTCTACTTTGTACTTTCTTCCACTACAAATCTACCATTCCAGTGTTTTACTTGCTATATTGTATTTACTTTGCCACCATGGACTTTTTTGCCTTTACCTCCCTTATCTCACCTCATTTGCTCACATTGTATATCGACTTATTTTTCTACTGTATGTTTGTTTTACTCCATGTGTAACTCTGTGTCGTATGTTGTCGAACTGCTTTGCTTTATCTTGGCCAGGTCGGAATTGTAAATGAGAACCTGTTCTCAACTTGCCTACCTGGTTAAATAAAGGTGAAATAAAAAATAAAAACAACATCAGCTGTCTGTGACCAGGCCGAAAAAACCTTTTCAAGCCAAACCTTCATATCATAACCGCTAACCGCTACACACAGCCTATATCGTTGTCACCATATTAGCTAACGTCATAGCTAGGCAACACAGCTACTAGAACTAACGCATAGGTAAACCCACTATCATCATGCGATACAGTAGACAGTCAGCAAGCAGTTCAGCAGTTACACCGGCGGGCCCCGGTGGCAATAAATTAATAAAGCTTACATTGACATAGAAGAATTCCAGTGTTGGATAGCCATAACCAGCTAGCTAACATAGTATCCCTCTCTGTTTGAGCTGGGTGTTTGAGTAGGCTAAACTAGCTAGCTGCATTCGCTAGCTAATTAAGTGAAAGGGAAAGCTTTAAAAAATTATGAAATCTCTCTTGCTTCTCCTTCATCTTTAAAGAAATGAATTTGTTGAAAACTGTTCAACTATTGTTTTTCGCTCTCTTTGAGTCAACTACTCACCACATTTTATGAACTACAGTGCTAGCTAGCTGTAGTTTATGCTTTCAGTACTAAATTAATTATCTGATCCTTTCATTGGGTGGACAACATGTCAGTTCATGCTGCACGAGCTCTGATAGGTTGGAGGACGTCCTCCGGGAAGTTGTCATAATTACTGTGTAAGTCTATGGAAGGGGGTGAGAACCATGAGCCTCCTAGGTTTTGTATTAAAGTCAATGTACCCAGAGGAGGATGGAAGCTAGCTGTCCTCCGGCTACACCATAGTGCTACCCTACAGAGTGCTGTTGAGGCTACTGTAGACCTTCATTACAAAACAGTGTGTTTAAATCAGTTATTTGGTGATGTGAATATATTTACTATAGTTTTATCTAAAAATGCTTACTTTTTTTTATGTTTCCCAATTTTTATTTATTAGAAATTCACTGAGGAGGATGGTCCTCCCCTTCCTCCTCTGAGGAGCCTCCACTGACCAATGTTTATCATATATCCTGATGCCTAGCCACCTTACCCCTATACATATCTAACCCTACCAATTCAGTATCCCTGCACATTTGTAAATATGCTATTGGAACTGACCCTGGAACTGACCCTGTATATAGCTACTGACCCTGGAACTGACCCTGTATATAGCTACTGACCCTGTATATAGCTACTGACCCTGGAACTGACCCTGTATATAGCTACTGACCCTGTATATAGCTACTGACCCTGTATATAGCTACTGACCCTGTATATAGCTACTGACCCTGGAACTGACCCTGTATATAGCTACTGACCCTGTATATAACTACTGACCCTATATATAGCTACTGACCCTGTATATAGCTACTGACCCTGTATATAGCTACTGACCCTGTATATAGCTACTGACCCTGTATATAACTACTGACCCTGTATATAGCTACTGACCCTGTATATAGCTACTGACCCTGTATATAGCTACTGACCCTGTATATAGCTACTGACCCTGTATATAGCTACTGACCCTGGAACTGACCCTGTATATAACTACTGACCCTGTATATAGCTACTGACCCTGTATATAACTACTGACCCTGTATATAGCTACTGACCCTGTATATAGCTACTGACCCTGTATATAGCTACTGACCCTGTATATAGCTACTGACCCTGTATATAGCTACTGACCCTGTATATAGCTACTGACCCTGGAACTGACCCTGTATATAACTACTGACCCTGTATATAGCTACTGACCCTGTATATAGCTACTGACCCTGGAACTGACCCTGTATATAGCTACTGACCCTGTATATAGCTACTGACCCTGTATATAGCTACTGACCCTGTATATAACTACTGACCCTGGAACTGACCCTGTATATAGCTACTGACCCTGTATATAGCTACTGACCCTGTATATAGCTACTGTCCCTGGAACTGACCCTGTATATAGCTACTGACCCTGTATATAGCTACTGACCCTGTATATAGCTACTGACCCTGTATATAGCTATTGTCCCTGGAACTGACCCTGTATATAGCTACTGACCCTGTATATAACTACTGACCCTGTATATAGCTACTGACCCTGTATATAGCTACTGACCCTGTATATAGCTACTGACCCTGTATATAACTACTGACCCTGGAACTGACCCTGTATATAGCTACTGACCCTGTATATAGCTACTGACCCTGTATATAACTACTGACCCTGTATATAGCTACTGACCCTGTATATAGCTACTGACCCTGTATATAACTACTGACCCTGTATATAGCTACTGACCCTGTATATAGCTACTGACCCTGTATATAACTACTGACCCTGTATATAGCTACTGACCCTGTATATAGCTACTGACCCTGTATATAGCTACTGACCCTGTATATAACTACTGACCCTGTATATAACTACTGACCCTGTATATAGGTTAATTACTTCCTTGTGTTATTATTTATATTTCTCATGTGTTTTTGTTGAACTTAACTTTTTATCAATATTTTATAGTACTACTGATATTGATTATTTAATTATTGGGAAAGAGCAAGGAAGAAAAGGCATTTCACTGTACTTGTGCACGTGACAATAAAACGTCAAAGTACACAATCTGTGTTTCTATCACTACTGAAGAAGAGCAGCAGAGTGTCTTTCAACAACAGCTGCTAAAAGATTAATGTTCTCATTCCAAAAGACTGTCAGGAAGCATCCTGGGCCATAAATCTCTCTTTTAGAAACATATCCTTGTATTATTGATGGCTTGTTAATAAATGGAAGAAGGGCGGAGAGAGAGAGAGAGGCTGATAGGATATGACTGGGAATGTCTACGTCCCAAATAGCACCCTAGTCCCTATATAGTGCACTACTTTTGACCAGAGCCCAATAGCACCCTAGTCCCTATATAGTGAACTACTTTTGACCAGAGCCCAATAACACCTTAGTCCGTATATAGTGCACTACTTTTGACCAGAGCCCGATGGGCCTTAAGATGCCATTTGGGACACGACCACTATCTGTCTGCAAGGTTAGGCTTTACTAGGAGTGTCCTGTCTTCGATCAGCTTGTAGACTTGTAGACTAAACCCTATCTCAGCCCTATACATGTATATTGACTGTGTACATATTTTCAAGGAAGCCTCTACCGACAGTGTAATGAATGCAACAGGACTGTAGAAATAAAACAAAACGTACACTAAAGACTTTTAGAACACTTCTTTATGCTTTACTATTTTCTACATCGTAGAATAATAGTGAAGACATCCAAACTATGAAATAACAATACCGCCAAGAATGTCCAAAGCTGTCATCAAGGCAAAGGGTGGCTATTTTGAAGAATCTCAAATATAAAATATATTTTGATTTTGTTTAACACTTTTTTTGGGGGGGTTACTACATGATTCCATATGTGTTATTTCATAGTTTTGATGTCTTCACTATTATTCTACAATGTAGAAAATAGTAAACAAAAAAAGGAAGAAAAACCCTTGAATGAGTAGGTGTGTCCAAACTATTGACTGGTTAGGTATGTTGCCTTATACGTGTATATGCAGCTCAGTGCCCACTGATACAACGGTATTCTATGTGAAGTATGGAGAGTTGGACATTGGTCAATGTCTTCCCAAAATAACGGACCGTCTGGAATATGGCTGCACTTCTCTGATTTACCAATAGAGGGTAGAAGAAACAGAAGTGACGTCGGGCGTATGGAATGGAACGCTCCCAATACAACACTGATTCTATCTAGGGTTCTAGAATTCTGTGGTTGTTTGGAGATTACAGCTAGATGGGGAATATGGTGTGGGAGATTACAGCTAGATGGGGAATATGGTGTGGGAGATTACAGCTAGATGGGGAATATGGTGTGGGAGATTACAGCTAGATGGGGAATATGGTGTGGGAGATTACAGCTAGATGGGGAATATGGTGTGGGAGATTACAGCTAGATGGGGAATATGGTGTGGGAGATTACAGCTAGATGGAGAATATGGTGTGGGAGATTACAGCTAGATGGGGAATATGGTGTGGGAGATTACAGCTAGATGGGGAATATGGTGTGGGAGATTACAGCTAGATGGGGAATATGGTGTGGGAGATTACAGCTAGATGGGGAATATGGTGTGGGAGATTACAGCTAGATGGCGAATATGGTGTGGGAGATTACAGCTAGATGGGGAATATGGTGTGGGAGATTACAGCTAGATGGGGAATATGGTGTGGGAGATTACAGCTAGATGGGGAATATGGTGTGGGAGATTACAGCTAGATGGGGAATATGGTGTGGGAGATTATAGCTAGATGGGGAATATGGTGTGGGAGATTACAGCTAGATGGGGAATATGGTGTGGGAGATTACAGCTAGATGGGGAATATGGTGTGGGAGATTACAGCTAGATGGGGAATATGGTGTGGGAGATTACAGCTAGATGGGGAATATGGTGTGGGAGATTACAGCTAGATGGGGAATATGGTGTGGGAGATTACAGCTAGATGGGGAATATGGTGTGGGAGATTACAGCTAGATGGGGAATATGGTGTGGGACATTACAGCTAGATGGGGAATATGGTGTGGAAGATTACAGCTAGATGGGGAATATGGTGTGGGAGATTACAGCTAGATGGGGAATATGGTGTGGGAGATTACAGCTAGATGGGGAATATGGTGTGGGAGATTACAGCTAGATGGGGAATATGGTGTGGGAGATTACAGCTAGATGGGGAATATGGTGTGGGAGATTACAGCTAGATGGGGAATATGGTGTGGGAGATTACAGCTAGATGGGGAATATGGTGTGGGAGATTACAGCTAGATGGGGAATATGGTGTGGGAGATTACAGCTAGATGGGGAATATGGTGTGGGAGATTACAGCTAGATGGGGAATATGGTGTGGGAGATTACAGCTAGATGGGGAATATGGTGTGGGAGATTACAGCTAGATGGGGAATATGGTGTGGGAGATTACAGCTAGATGGGGAATATGGTGTGGGAGATTACAGAGAGATGGGGAATATGGTGTGGGAGATTACAACAAGATAACACCAAGAGCTTGTTATGAGGGAAACTGAGCCAGAAACAGCAGGGAGCTGGAAATGGTGTTGGATATACACAGTTCATATCTCACTGTGGTGTTGGATACCCGGGGCGGCAGGTAGCCTAGTGGTTAGAGCATCGGGCCGGTAACCAAAAGGTTACTAGATCGTAATCCCCGAGCTGACAAGGTAAAAAAATCTGTCGTTCTGCCCCTGAACAAGACAGTTAACCCACTGTTCCCTGGTAGGCCGTCATTGTCAATAAGAACTTGTTCTTTAACTGACTTGCCGAGTTAAATTAAAGGTTAAATAAAAAAATATATATATATACACAGATTTCTCTGCGATGTTGGATATACACCATATAGATCTCCTTCTCTCTCTCTCTTACCTGCAGTCTAGTTTCTCCAGTTCAAAGTGTGGGTTGAAGTTGAGGACGATTCGTTGGGATGGTTCTGGAGCGGTGATGACCCAGCGACAGTTCTGATGAGGGGGGTACTCCAGAGGGTACCCTGGGGTGGTGATGTACCCGGCGTTGCTGGCGTCAAAATGTCCGCCACAAGCCTCACCTATAGGACAGACAACACAAGAGGCTTCAGTCGGGGAACATGAGATAATAATAGCCACCTTATCTAGTGTAGTTCTGGGAACTACAAATGTCTGTGGGAAGAGAGACTACACCTCCTCATCCTAAAAACCGCAGAGCCGTTTACTTCCTGGACTTGACAAAAGGAAAATCAGTTATTCATAACGGGAGCAGGAGAACAGCATTAATGACACCACGACATTTACCGCCGGTGAACAAATCACTTCCTGCCAAATCCTGTTAAGGGTTAAACTGTCCGCACTGTATTCTAAAGGACACATAGTATCACAGTAGTGTACTATCTGTAGCGCCACACTGAGACAGGAAGTGACAGACAAGCTGTCTCTGTGTTAAAGGTCAGGGGTCAGATTAACGCTGTGAGTTAGATGGAGAGGCTCACAAAGCATCCATTCTGACCCGACACACAAACACACTCACATACACTACTCCACTTCCCCCCCCCCACATACAGGAAGCTTTAAGACAGGGTGTTAATTTTCCTCTCCTCTCTGCGTGTATCATATGCACAATGAGTAAGCCCTTCAGCTGTCGACCACAGTCACAATATATATATACTTTTCACTTCCAATTACTTCACCAACACAGCAGCAGAGATGGATGTGTTAGAGAGGCAGGAAGGAAGACAAGCATGTAGAGAATTAGACAACATGGTCCACAAGACAACAGCAGAGCAGAGCAGAGTAGACTAGAGTAGAGAAGTGTAGAGTACAGTAGAGTAGAGTAGAGTAGAGTAGAGTACAGTAGAGTAGAGTAGAGTAGAGTAGAGTAGAGTAGAGTAGAGTAGAGTAGAGTAGAGTAGAGTAGAGCTGACTAGAGTAGAGTAGAGTAGAGTAGAGTAGAGTAGAGCTGACTAGAGTAGAGTAGAATAGAGTAGAGTAGAGTAGACTAGACTCGAGTAGAGTAGAGTAGAGTAGAGTAGAGTAGAGTAGAGTACAGTACATTAGAGTACAACAGAGTAGAGTAGAGTACAGTAGAGTACAACAGAGTAGAGTAGAGTACAGTAAAGTAGAGTACAGTAGAGTAGAGTACAGTACATTAGAGTACAACAGAGTAGAGTAGAGTACAGTAAAGTAGAGTACAGTAGAGTACAGTAGAGTACAGTAGAGTACAGTAGAGTAGAGTACAGTAGAGTGCAGTAGAGTAGAGTAGAGCTAAAACACTACTAGAACACTAGATTACTGGAACACTAGTTCTAGAACGCTACACCACTACTAGAACACTAGATTACTGGAACACTAGTTCTAGAACACTACAACACTACTAGAACACTAGATTACTGGAACACTAGTTCTAGAACGCTACAACACTACTAGAACACTAGATTACTGGAACACTAGTTCTAGAACACTACACCGCTACTAGAACACTAGATTACTGGAACACTAGTTCTAGAACGCTACAACACTACTAGAACACTAGATTACTGGAACACTAGTTCTAGAACACTACACCGCTACTAGAACTCAGCCAGGTTCAACACAGACCTGGCATCGTTCTGGGACTGTCTGCCTTCACACCATATGACTTAATGGCCACCGCTGTGAATCTCCCCCCTGCTGTCCTCTTCAGTGTGTCACATATTGAAGAGGAACAATAAGAACCAGATGCCTCGACTGTAATAGACTTTGAAGTGTTGACGTTTCCCCAGCTACTGTATGTTAAAAGGCATGTTTTACATACTGTGGTCTCTTCTCCGCTGCTCTTAGATGACACGTAACCTATTCACTACCAAATATAGCCACACAGTACACTGACACACACACACACACACACACGCACGCACGCACGCACACGCACGCACGCACGCACGCACACGCACACATACACACACGTGCACACACACACGCGCACACACACACACGCACACACACACACATGCACACACACACACACACACACATGCCTGTACACAAGCACACATTGCAGGTACATTAATCCATCAAAAATGACTTTCTTCTTTCTTCCGTAAGAGGAAAACAATAAAAGCTTTTCATCATTGCTCCCATCCCCAAGTTCCCTCCTAGTGTCTGTTTGCATTGCTCCCATCCCCAAGTTCCCTCCTAGTGTCAGAAGGCCAGCATCCCGGAGTCGCCTCTTCACTGTTGACGTTGAGACTGGTGTTTTGCTGATACTACTTAATGAAGCTGCCAGTTGAGGACTTGTGAGGCGTCTGTTTCTCAAACCAGACACTCTAATGTACTTGTCCTCTTGCTCAGTTGTAGTGGGGGACTGTAGCGGGGGACTGTAGCGGGGGACTGTAGCGGGGGACTGTAGCGGGGGACTGTAGTGAGGGCTGAGAGAGGAGAGGAGACAGGAAGAGGCAGGCTGCCGAGCAGAGCAGAGCGAAGAGAAAGAGGGCTTCAGTGTCTGTGATGTTCCAGGAGTCTATCCCTCTCCCCACTCTGCCACATGTTGACACACGCTGTCACACAAACAGTCAAAGGGGTACAGGGTGGAGGAGGGGAGAGGAGAGGAGACATAAACCTTGTTTGTCTCTCTATCTGACACACAGTCAGAGATACACAGTTCGATTATTCACACAGGACTCTCCGTAGTGTAGGTGATATCTGTAACTAAACTCTGTGTGTCACCCAAAGCATCACATGGTCACCAGTCACCCAAAGCATCACATGGTCACCAGTCACCCAAAGCATCACATGATGACCAGTCACCCAAAGCATCACATGGTCACCAGTCACCCAAAGCATCACATGGTCACCAGTCACCCAAAGCATCACATGGTCACCAGTCACCCAAAGCATCAAATGGTGACCAGTAAACCCAAAGCATCACATGGTCACCAGTCACCCAAAGCATCACATGGTCACCAGTCACCCAAAGAGTCACATGGTTACCAGTCACCCAAAGCATCACATGGTCACCAGTCACCCAAAGCATCACATGGTCACCAGTCACGCAAAGCATCACATGGTCACCAGTCACCCAAAGCGTCACATGGTGACCAGTCACCCAAAGCGTCACATGGTGACCAGTAAACCCAAAGCGTCACATGGTCACCATGATGTCTTCCTATGTTAGATTTATCAAAGTGATCCATTCCTACATCACAACGGTTCCACTACACATCCATTATCACTGAAAATGGGATGAGATGGTTAGAATGTCCTGTATGTTGTTTCCTCTCTATCAGTATGGCTCTGTGCCTACCTGACAGACAGACATATATGGGAGAGTATCTCTGTTTATCAGAGACAGACAGGGAGCTTAGTGGAGAGAGAGAGAGAGAGAGAGAGAGAGAGAGAGAGACAGGGAGCTTAGTGGAGAGAGAGACAGACAGGGAGATAGTGGAGAGAGAGACAGACAGGGAGCTTAGTGGAGCGAGAGACAGACAGGGAGCTTAGTGGAGAGAGAGACAGACAGGAAGCTTAGTGGAGAGAGAGACAGACAGGGAGCTTAGTGGAGAGAGAGACAGACAGGGAGATAGTGGAGAGAGAGACAGACAGGGAGCTTAGTGGAGAGAGAGAGAGACAGGGAGCTTAGTGGAGAGAGAGACAGACAGGGAGATAGTGGAGAGAGAGACAGACAGGGAGCTTAGTGGAGAGCGAGACAGACAGGGAGCTTAGTGGAGCGAGAGAGAGACAGGGAGCTTAGTGGAGAGAGAGAGAGACAGGGAGCTTAGTGAAGAGAGAGACAGACAGGGAGGTTAGTGGAGAGAGAGAGACAGGGAGCTTAGTGGAGAGAGACAGACAGGGAGCTTAGTGGAGAGAGACAGACAGGGAGACAGTGGAGAGAGAGACAGACAGGGAGCTTAGTGGAGAGAGAGACAGACAGGGAGATAGTGGAGAGAGAGACAGACAGGGAGATAGTGGAGAGAGAGACAGACAGGGAGCTTAGTGGAGAGAGAGACAGACAGGGAGATAGTGGAGAGAGAGACAGACAGGGAGCTTAGTGGAGAGAGAGACAGACAGGGAGATTAGTGGAGAGAGAGACAGACAGGGAGCTTAGTGGAGAGAGAGACAGACAGGGAGATAGTGGGGAGAGAGACAGACAGAGAGATAGTGGAGAGAGAGACAGACAGGGAGCTTAGTGGAGAGAGAGACAGGGAGCTTAGTGGAGAGAGAGACAGACAGGGAGCTTAGTGGAGAGAGAGAGAGAGACAGGGAGCTTAGTGGAGAGAGAGACAGACAGGGAGCTTAGTGGAGAGAGAGAGAGAGACAGGGAGCTTAGTGGAGAGAAAGACAGACAGGGAGCTTAGTGGAGAGAGAGACAGACAGGGAGCTTAGTGGAGAGAGAGCGACAGGGAGCTTAGTGGAGAGAGAGACAAGCAGGGAGCTTAGTGGAGAGAGAGACAGGCAGGGAGCTTAGTGAAGAGAGACAGACAGGGAGCTTAGTGAAGAGAGACAGACAGGGAGCTTAGTGGAGAGAGACAGACAGGGAGCTTAGTGAAGAGAGACAGACAGGGAGCTTAGTGGAGAGAGAGACAGACAGGAAGCTTAGTGGAGAGAGAGACAGGCATGGAGCGTAGTGGAGAGAGACAGACAGGGAGCTTAGTGGAGAGAGAGACAGACAGGGAGCTTAGTGGAGAGAGACAGGCAGGGAGCTTAGTGGAGAGAGACAGACAGGGAGATAGTGGAGAGAGAGACAGACAGGGAGATAGTGGAGAGAGAGACAGACAGGGAGATAGTGGAGAGAGAGACAGGCAGGGAGGGAGACTAGGAGCCCTAGTGGAGAGACAGACAGGCAGGGAGCTTAGTGGAGAGAGAGACAGGCAGGGAGCTTAGTGGAGAGAGAGACAGGCAGGGAGCGTAGTGGAGAGAGAGACAGGCAGGGAGGGAGACTAGGAGCCCTAGTGGAGAGACAGACAGGCAGGGAGCTTAGTGGAGAGAGAGACAGACAGGGAGAGAGACTAGGAGCCCTGGTGAGTGGTGAACTGAGTTCCTGTCTCCTGTAGACAGACACATCATCAACAGCAGCATCAGGCCCTACAGGCCCTCTGAGACTCTCCTACCAGCCCTACAAGCCCTCTGAGACTCTCCTCCCAGCCCTACAAGCCCTCTGAGACTCTCCTCCCAGCCCTACAAGCCCTCTGAGACTCTCCTCCCAGCCCTACAGGCCCTCTGAGACTCTCCTACCAGCCCTACAAGCCCTCTGAGACTCTCCTCCCAGCCCTACAAGCCCTCTGAGACTCTCCTCCCAGCCCTACAAGCCCTCTGAGACTCTCCTCCCAGCCCTACAGGCCCTCTGAGACTCTCCTACCAGCCCTACAAGCCCTCTGAGACTCTCCTCCCAGCCCTACAAGCCCTCTGAGACTCTCCTCCCAGCCCTACAAGCCCTCTGAGACTCTCCTCCCAGCCCTACAAGCCCTCTGAGACTCTCCTACCAGCCCTACAAGCCCTCTGAGACTCTCCTCCCAGCCCTACAAGCCCTCTGAGACTCTCCTCCCAGCCCTACAAGCCCTCTGAGACTCTCCTTCCAGCCCTACAAGCCCTCTGAGACTCTCCTACCAGCCCTACAAGCCCTCTGAGACTCTCCTCCCAGCCCTACAAGCCCTCTGAGACTCTCCTCCCAGCCCTACAAGCCCTCTGAGACTCTCCTCCCAGCCCTACAAGCCCTCTGAGACTCTCCTCCCAGCCCTACAAGCCCTCTGAGACTCTCCTACCAGCCCTACAAGCCCTCTGAGACTCTCCTCCCAGCCCTACAAGCCCTCTGAGACTCTCCTCCCAGCCCTACAAGCCCTCTGAGACTCTCCTCCCAGCCCTACAAGCCCTCTGAGACTCTCCTCCCAGCCCTACAAGCCCTCTGAGACTCTCCTCCCAGCCCTACAAGCCCTCTGAGACTCTCCTCCCAGCCCTACAAGCCCTCTGAGACTCTCCTACCAGCCCTACAAGCCCTCTGAGACTCTCCTACCAGCCCTACAAGCCCTCTGAGACTCTCCTACCAGCCCTACAAGCCTCCTGTTCGCCCACCTGCTATCAGTCGTGTTGTTGTTCACACAGAAACAAACCGTTTCCTCTCCTTTCTTCCTCCACTAGATATCTTATTGAAGGTTTGTGGTTTTCAGCACATGATCACACCACACACACACCACAACACACACAAACACACCACAACACACACACACCACACCACACACCACAACACACACACCACACCACAACACACACACACACCACAACACACACACACACCACAACACACACACACACCACCACACACACACCACACCACACACACACACACCACACACACACCACCACAACACACACACACCACACACACACACACCACACACACACACACCACACACACACACACACCACACACACACACACCACAACACCACACACCACACCACACACCACACACACAACCACACCACAACACACACACACACACACACACACACACCACAACACACACACACAACACAACACACACACACCACAACACACACACCACACCACAACACACACACCACAACACACACACACCACAACACACACACACCACAACACACACACACACACACACACACACACCACAACACACACACACCACAACACACACACACACACACACACACACACACACAACACACACACACCATAACACACACACATACCATAACACACACACACCACAACACACACACACCACAACACCCACACACCACAACACACACACACCATAACACACACCACCCATAACACACACATACCACAACACACACACACCATAACACACACACACCATAACACACAAACACACACACACACACCATAACACACACATACCACAACACACACACACACACCATAACACACACACCATAACACACACACACACACACACACACCATAACACACACACACCACAACACACACACCACAACACACACACACATAACACAAACACACACCATAACACACAAACACCATAACACACACACACCATAACACACACACACACCATAACACACACACACACCATAACACACACACACACCACAACACACACACACCATAACACACACACATACCATAACACACACAATAACACACACACACACCATAACACACACACACCATAACACACACATACCACAATACACACAACACACCATAACACACACCACAACACACCATAACACACGCACACCATAACACACACACACCATAACACACACATACCACAATACACACACATACCACAATACACACACACACCATAACACACACACACACCACAACACACACACACCATAACACACACACATACCATAACACACACACACCATAACACACACACACACCATAACACACACACACACCATAACACACACATACCACAATACATACAACACACCATAACACACACACCATAACACACACACCATAACACACACCACACCATAACACACACACCATAACACACACACACCATAACACACACCATAACACACACACCATAACACACACACACCATAACACACACACCATAACACACACACACCATAACACACACACCATAACACACACACACACACCATAACACACACACACCATAACACACACACACCATAACACACACACCATAACACACACACACACACCATAACACACACACACACCATAACACACACGCACCATAACACACACACACCATAACACACACACCATAACACACACACCATAACACACACACACCATAACACACACACACCACAATACATACAACACACCATAACACACACACCATAACACACACACCATAACACACGCACACCATAACACACACACACCATAACACACACACCATAACACACACACACCATAACACACACACCATAACACACACACACACACACCATAACACACACACACCATAACACACACACACCATAACACACACACCATAACACACACACACCATAACACACACACACCATAACACACACACCATAACACACACACACCATAACACACACACACCATAACACACACACCATAACACACACACACCATAACACACACACCATAACACACACACACACACACCATAACACACACACACCATAACACCACACACACCATAACACACACACCATAACACACACACACACACACCATAACACACACACACCATAACACACACACACCATAACACACACACCATAACACACACACACCACAACACGTCCCTTCATAAATAAGAGTAAATGATGCTAAGTATCCCAGTGGGGATTGAGAATACGGATACATGATTTATTTATCCTCTCTCTCTCTCTGTCTCTCTCTCTCTGTCTCTCTCTCTCTCTCTCTCTCTCTCTCTGTCTCTCTCTCTCTGTCTCTCTCTCTCTGTCTCTCTCTCTCTCTCTCTCTCTCTCTGTCTCTCTCTCTCTCTGTCTCTCTCTCTCTCTCTGTCTCTCTCTCTCTCTCTCTCTCTCTCTCTCTCTGTCTCTCTCTGTCTCTCTCTCTCTCTCTCTGTCTCTCTCTGTCTCTCTCTCTCTCTCTCTCTCCTCTCTCTCTCCCCCATCTCTCTCTCTCTCTCTCTGGCATGTTCTGAATCTGATAACTTTGTTTCACCGATTCAGCACTTTCTGCCTGCCTCGCCAGATTAAAAACCAGCTCTTGTTTTGTTGGCCTGAATTGCAAATACTGTATCTGACCTTATTTGGCAAGAGTTAGAGATGAATTTCCCCTAAAAGTTTCCCTGAGAGTTTGTTGCCTTCCCAAAGAGGCTAGATACTATGTCATTATGGCGTTAAAATAATGAACGATGAACTCGTTCAGTCAATCCCATTTCATAATTCATAAATTAGTCGTCTTTTTAGATAGATTAGGGAGGACGATTTTATGTTTTTTTTTTTTTTTAATGAGCATGGCCTTATCTCTATTAAAACATATTGGATGACTGTCATTCATTATTCTATTCACTCAGTTCAATGTAACATCAACAGGTTTAGGATACTACATGATACTATAATTGTTCCTGTACCCATCATGAGGTTGCTACAACCTAGCCTACGAATTAAAGTTTACAACGTAGGTGCACACAGGTCGAGATACAAGCTGGAGTAATCAAGGTGACAGACAGTGACACATTCAATACCGCCTTGCAAACTCTGGCCTGCATCTAGCTGATCTAGGGCGGAATCATTAGTCCAACAGTTGCAAATGAGAGTTTTGGACAAATTAGTTCCGTTTGCTTCCGTTTAAGAAAAGTTTTGTAACAGAATCAGCGGAATGAATATATCCCACTCTTTCTATGACACACCATAACACACAACCACACCATAACACACACACCACAACACAGACATACGTTAAGGAGGGGGTCTTGACCCTAGCCAGGTGCCTTAAATTAGCCCACGGAGATGTGAGAGAGAGAAGGATCCTTTAACACACCAAGGATGAGGGTATGAGCTTATGGAAAAGAGAGGAAAGGAGGCAGAACCTCCTAGACTCAACACCGGACGAACACAACATGATTAGAGAACCTCCTAGACTTAACACGATTAGAGAACCTCCTAGGGACACAACACGATTAGAGAACCTCCTAGACTCAACACGATTAGAGAGCCTCCTAGGGACTCAACAAGATTAGAGAACCTCCTAGACTCAACACGATTAGAGAACCTCCTAGGGACACAACACGATTAGAGAACCTCCTAGGCTCAACACGATTAGAGAACCTCCTAGGGACTCAACACGATTAGAGAACCTCCTAGGGACTCAACACGATTAGAGAACCTCCTAGACTCAACACGATTAGAGAACCTCCTAGACTCAACACGATTAGAGAACCTCCTAGACTCAACACGATTAGAGAACCTCCTAGGGACTCAACACGATTAGAGAACCTCCTAGACTCAACATGATTAGAGAACCTCCTAGGGACTCAACACGATTAGAGAACCTCCTAGACTCAACACGATTAGAGAACCTCCTAGACTCAACACGATTAGAGAGCCTCCTAGACTCAACACGATTAGAGAACCTCCTAGACTCAACACGATTAGAGAACCTCCTAGGGACTCAACACGATTAGAGAACCTCCTAGACTCAACACGATTAGAGAACCTCCTAGACTCAACACGATTAGAGAACCTCCTAGACTCAACACGATTAGAGAGCCTCCTAGGGACACAACACGATTAGAGAACCTCCTAGACTCAACACGATTAGAGAACCTCCTAGACTCAACACGATTAGAGCGCTTCCTAGGGACACAACACGATTAGAGAACCTCCTAGACTCAACACGATTAGAGAACCTCCTAGGGACTCAACACGATTAGAGAACCTCCTAGACTCAACACGATTAGAGAACCTCCTAGACTCAACACGATTAGAGAGCCTCCTAGGGACTCAACACGATTAGAGAACCTCCTAGACTCAACACGATTAGAGAGCCTCCTAGGGACACAACAAGATTAGAGAACCTCCTAGACTTAACACGATTAGAGAACCTCCTAGACTCAACACGTTTAGAGAACCTCCTAGACTCAACACGATTAGAGAACCTCCTAGACTCAACACGATTAGAGAACCTCCTAGGGACTCAACACGATTAGAGAACCTCCTAGACTCAACACGATTAGAGAACCTCCTAGACTCAACACGATTAGAGAGCCTCCTAGACTCAACACGATTAGAGAACCTCCTAGACTCAACACGATTAGAGAACCTCCTAGGGACTCAACACGATTAGAGAACCTCCTAGACTCAACACGATTAGAGAACCTCCTAGACTCAACACGATTAGAGAACCTCCTAGACTCAACACGATTAGAGAGCCTCCTAGGGACACAACAAGATTAGAGAACCTCCTAGACTCAACACGATTAGAGAACCTCCTAGACTCAACACGATTAGAGAACCTCCTAGACTCAACACGATTAGAGCGCTTCCTAGGGACACAACACGATTAGAGAACCTCTTAGACTCAACACGATTAGAGAACCTCCTAGGGACTCAACACGATTAGAGAACCTCCTAGACTCAACACGATTAGAGAACCTCCTAGACTCAACACGATTAGAGAACCTCCTAGACTCAACACGATTAGAGAACCTCCTAGACTCAACACGATTAGAGAGCCTCCAAGGGACTCAACACGATTAGAGAACCTCCTAGACTCAACACGATTAGAGAGCCTCCTAGGGACACAACAAGATTAGAGAACCTCCTAGACTTAACACGATTAGAGAACCTCCTAGACTCAACACGTTTAGAGAACCTCCTAGACTCAACACGATTAGAGAACCTCCTAGACTCAACACGATTAGAGAACCTCCTAGGGACACAACACGATTAGAGAACCTCCTAGGGACTCAACACGATTAGAGAAACTCCTAGACTCAACACGATTAGAGCGCCTCCTAGGGACACAACACGATTATAGAACCTCCTAGGGACTCAACACGATTAGAGAGCCTCCTAGACTCAACACGATTAGAGAGCCTCCTAGGGACTCAACAAGATTAGAGAACCTCCTAGACTCAACACGATTAGAGAACCTCCTAGACTCAACACGATTAGAGAACCTCCTAGACTCAACACGATTAGAGAGCCTCCTAGGGACACAACAAGATTAGAGAACCTCCTAGACTTAACACGATTAGAGAACCTCCTCAACTCAACACGTTTAGAGAACCTCCTAGACTCAACACGATTAGAGAACCTCCTAGACTCAACACGATTAGAGAACCTCCTAGGGACTCAACACGATTAGAGATCCTCCTAGACTCAACACGATTAGAGAACCTCCTAGGGACTCAACACGATTAGAGATCCTCCTAGACTCAACACGATTAGAGAACCTCCTAGACTCAACACGATTAGAGAGCCTCCTAGGGACTCAACACGATTAGAGAACCTCCTAGGGACACAACAAGATTAGAGAACCTCCTAGACTCAACACGAATAGAGAACCTCCTAGGGACTGAACACGATTAGAGAGCCTCCTAGACTCAACACGATTAGAGAATCTCCTAGACTCAACACGATTAGAGAGCCTCCTAGGGACACAACACGATTAGAGAACCTCCTAGACTCAACACGATTAGAGAACCTCCTAGACTCAACACGATTAGAGAGCCTCCTAGACTCAACACGATTAGAGAACCTCCTAGACTCAACACGATTAGAGAACCTCCTAGGGACACAACACGATTAGAGAACCTCATAGGGACACAACACGATTAGAGAGCCTCCTAGACTCAACACGATTAGAGAACCACCTAGACTCAACAAGATTAGAGCGCCTCCTAGGGACACAACACGATTAGAGAACCTCCTAGGGACTCAACACGATTAGAGAACCTCCTAGACTCAACACGATTAGAGAACCTCCTAGACTCAACACGATTAGAGAACCTCCTAGGGACACAACACGATTAGAGAACCTCCTAGGGACACAACACGATTAGAGAGCCTCCTAGACTCAACACGATTAGAGAACCTCCTAGACTCAACACGATTAGAGAGCCTCCTAGGGACACAACACAATTAGAGAGCCTCCTAGGGACTCAACACGATTAGAGAACCTCCTAGACTCAACACGATTAGAGAACCTCCTAGACTCAACACGATTAGAGAACCTCCTTGGGACTCAACACGATTAGAGAACCTCATAGGGACACAACACGATTAGAGAACCTCCTAGGGACTCAACACGATTAGAGAACCTCCTAGACTCAACACCGGACGAACACAACAAGATTAGAGAGCCTCCTAGACTCAATATCAGAAGAACACACCACGATTAGGAAGGTCAAACCCGATTTGGTAATTTCTGGTATATCATCAAAATAAATCAATCGGAGCATGTTTTTGGACATTCAACAGTTTTTTGTACCTGATTAAGTAAAACACAATTGAAAATGAATGTTGACAGTTAAATGTATACTCTTAAAGTTAAAAATGATGCTGTCGCTGCTTCCTGTTGACAAGACATTTTGATAAATAGTCCAATGCTAAAAACACAGCTTTAACGTGTCCAAATCAATAACTAATATGCAGAAACAGTTTGAGATATATTGAAAGCCTAAACATAAAATGTACTGTCTACACACATGCAACAATAGTAATCATATTACTGGTATAAAAAAATAAAAAATAACATCTTATAAAACTGAACAAGCACCAAAAAAAGCGTGTTGTTTTGACAAGTGGGAATAAATCACTCATATTGATTAGGGGGGCTAACTTCAACGAATCACAACCCACCGTAGGACATCAACAGTGACAACAGTTGTCTTTTAGTGCTAGTTTGACTGTTAAATCAGTGTTAAACCAGCGACTTTTATAGAAATGATTTGTGTCATTTGAGAAAGAAAATTACAGCTGCGTTGGAAGTCCTGCGACCCCCCCCCCCCCCCCCACAATGCGTATGACAAAATCAAATCAACAGGACAAAACCAAAGATATTGATCTGTTTTAAGTAATTCAGCTTATGTCATCATGTTGACTATAAACTGTTAATTAAACTAACTTCACCAAACTGAGGTAAAAGGGATGAGTAATTCGAAATGGTCAAAATGTGATTTTGTGTAATGTAGTACCGCATGCTGTCCACATCACGGGAAGTAACGTAACAAACATTAATTAGATACGGAAACAAATTATACGATATCGTAATTTACGATGATAGTAAATGAAGCAAAATCACAGATTTCCTACAAACGCCTTTCCTACACACACCTAGGGGTTGACCAATAGGGGTTGACCAATAGGGGTTGACCAATAGGAGTTGACCAATAGGAGTTGACCAATAGGGGTTGACCAATAGGGGTTGACCAATAGGGGTTGACCAATAGGAGTTGACCAATAGGGGTTGACCAATAGGAGTTGACCAATAGGAGTTGACCAATAGGAGTAATAGGGGTTGACCAACAGGAGTTGACCAATAGGGGTTGACCAATAGGAGTTGACCAACAGGAGTTGACCAATAGGGGTTGACCAATAGGGGTTGACCAATAGGGGTTGACCAATAGGAGTTGACCAATAGGGGTTGACCAATAGGAGTTGACCAATAGGGGTTGACCAATAGGAGTTGACCAATAGGGGTTGACCAATAGGAGTTGACCAATAGGAGTTGACCAATAGGAGTAATAGGGGTTGACCAACAGGAGTTGACCAATAGGAGTTGACCAATAGGAGTTGACCAATTGGAGTTGACCAATAGGGGTTGACCAATAGGGGTTGACCAATAGGGGTTGACCAATAGCGGTTGACCAATAGGAGTTGACCAACAGGAGTTGACCAATAGGGGTTGACCAATAGGAGTTGACCAATAGGAGTTGACCAATAGGAGTAATAGGGGTTGACCAATAGGAGTTGACCAATAGGAGTAATAGGGGTTGACCAATAGGGGTTGACCAATAGGGGTTGACCAATAGGAGTTGACCAATATGGGTTGACCAATAGGGGTTGACCAATAGGGGTTGACCAATAGGGGTTGACCAATAGTCCTATAAACCTACCCTAACACTACTGGAGCTGTGATGACAGTGGTCCAGTCGTTGTGAACCGGAATCCAAATAGGAGACGTGTTCCAAATGATCACCCAGCATATAATACGTTAATAACCTGGTGGGATCCTCTATGGCTAGCGATCCTCAGGAACAACAATACGGACACCACGGAGGAAAGAAATGTCAACTGACGATGTAATGGAATGATGCTAAATGTGAGGAAACAGTCATAAATTTACATTACAGTCATTTAGCAGACACTCTTATCAAGAGCGACTTACAGTAGTGAATGCATACATTTCATTTCATGCATTTTTTTTTTTTTTTGTACTGGCCCCACGTGGGAATCGAACCCACAACCCTGGCGTTGCAAACACCATGCTGGCGTTGCAAACACCATGCTCTACCAACTGAGCCACAGGGAAATAAATGTCAGGAAACTAACACTAAAGAGACAGTTATTAATGTATGTGGGTATAACTGACAGTAAAGAGACAGTTATTAATGTATGTGGATATAACTGACAGTAAAGTGACAGTTATTAATGTATGTGGGTATAACTGACAGTAAAGTGACAGTTATTAATGTATGTAGGTATAACTGACAGTTATTAATGTATGTGGGTATAACTGACAGTTATTAATGTATGTGGGTATAACTGACAGTAAAGTGACAGTTATTAATGTATGGTGGGTATAATTGACAGTAAAGGGACAGTTATTAATGTATGTGGGTATAACTGACAGTAAAGGGACAGTTATTAATGTATGTGGGTATAACTGACAGTAAAGGGACAGTTATTAATGTATGTGGGTATAACTGACAGTAAAGTGACAGTTATAAATGTATGTGGGTATAACTGACAGTTATTAATGTATGTGGGTATAACTGACAGTAAAGGGACAGTTATTAATGTATGTGGGTATAACTGACAGTTATTAATGTATGTGGGTATAACTGACAGTAAAGTGACAGTTATTAATGTATGTGGGTATAACTGACAGTAAAGTGACAGTTATTAATGTATGTGGGTATAACTGATGGTGGTTACTGTTTAACACAATACAATTTTTTTTTTAAATACAGTGAAAAGTATAGGCATGTAATTAAAAAATCTAGAAATCCTAAATCAACTCAGAAGGTTTGGCTCTATAGATGATTACAGAAACATATAGCTTAGGTCTCCAAATGTCATCCCTGCAAAGTTATAAGGCCAGCACTTCATTAACTTCACTGCGGAAAAGGTGATATGACTCAGTTTGCTGCCCTATCACTGGTTTCACATTTTGTCTCTAGCGATCGTAAGGGTAAAATAGATCGGAAACAATTGTCATTTATAGTTACAATTCCCTTATCCAAACGGCTTACTATTTTACCTAAAAGAAAGTTCGATTTTTTTATTTTATTTTAAGACCTAGCTCTTATCAGTAGCTCTTATCAATATCTCTTATCAGTAGCTCTTATCAATAGCTCTTATCAATAGCTCTTATCAATGTCTCTAATCAGTAGCTCTTATCAGTAGCTCTTATCAATAGCTCTTATCAATATCTCTTATCAATAGCGCTTATCAATGTCTCTTATCAGTAGCTCTTATCAATATCTCTTATCAGTAGCTCTTATCAGTAATAAATGACAATGCATGGAGAATGGTGTCATTTACATCAGAAGAAATTAGATGTTATTCTACTTGGAACCAACAGGTTGCTCCACTTTATTCATCGTTTACTCCAGGTCTTAATACAGTGTATCTGTAGACACGCCTCTATTAATACAGTGTATCTGTAGACACGCCTCCATTAATACAGTGTATCTGTAGACACGCCTCCATTAATACAGTGTATCTGTAGACACGCCTCCATTAATACAGTGTACCAGTAGACACGCCTCCATTAATACAGTGTATCAGTAGACACGCCTCCATTAATACAGTGTATCTGTAGACACACCTCCATTAATACAGTGTATCTATAGACACGCCTCCATTAATACAGTGTATCTGCAGACACACCTTCACTTCTTTGATCTCCACCCGAAACGAATACCAGGTGAACAGCAAGTGAATAGCAGGTGTATACCAGGTGAATACCAGGTGAATACCAGGTGAATAGCAGGTGAATACCAGGTGAATACCAGGTGAATACCAGGTGAACAGCAGGTGAATAGCAGGTGAATACCAGGTGAATACCAGGTGAACAGCAGGTGAACAGCAGGTGAATAGCAGGTGTATACCAGGTGAATACCAGGTGAATACCAGGTGAATAGCAGGTGAATAGCAGGTGAATACCAGGTGAACAGCAGGTGAATAGCAGGTGAATAGCAGGTGAATACCAGGTGAATACCAGGTGAATAGCAGGTGAATACCAGGTGAATACCAGGTGAATAGCAGGTGAATAACAGGTGAACAGCAGGTGAATAGCAGGGGAATAACAGGTGTATACCAGGTCAATACCAGGTGAATAGCAGGTGAATAGCAGGTGAATACCAGGTGAATACCAGGTGAATACCAGGTGAACAGCAGGTGAATAACAGGTGAACAGCAGGTGAATAACAGGTGAATACCAGGTGAATAACAGGTCAATACCAGGTGAATAGCAGGGGAATAACAGGTGAACAGCAGGTGTATACCAGGTGTATACCAGGTGAATAGCAGGTGAATACCAGGTGAATACCAGGTGAATACCAGGTGAATAGCAGGTGAATAACAGGTGAACAGCAGGTGTATACCAGGTGTATACCAGGTGAATAGCAGGTGAATACCAGGTGAATACCATGCCATTTATCATGCTTCAGTTGAAGGTCAGAATACGAGTAGAGAGAAAAGTTTCTAAAAGAGAAATTCTGTTCCATTTCCCCTTTCCATTTCCCGTTCCATTCCCCTTTCCATTTCCCCTTTCCATTTCCTGTTCCATTCCCCTTTCCATTTCCCCTTTCCATTTCCTGTTCCATTCCCCTTTCCATTTCCCCTTTCCATTTCCCTTTCCATTTCCTGTTCCATTTCCCGTTCCATTTCCCCTTTCCATTTCCTGTTCCATTCCCCTTTCCATATTCCGTTCCATTTCCCCTTTCCATTTCCTGTTCCATTCCCCTTTCCATTTCCTGTTCCATTCCCCTTTCCATTTCCCTTTCCATTTCCCCTTTCCATTTCCTGTTCCATTCCCCTTTCCATTTCCCCTTTCCATTTCCTGTTCCATTTCCCCTTTCCATTTCCTGTTCCATTTCCCCTTTCCATTTCCTGTTCCATTCCCCTTTCCATTTCCCCTTTCCATTTCCTGTTCCATTCCCCTTTCCATTTCCCCTTTCCATTTCCTGTTCCATTCCCCTTTCCATTTCCCCTTTCCATTTCCTGTTCCATTTCCCCTTTCCATTTCCTGTTCCATTCCCCTTTCCATTTCCTGTTCCATTCCCCTTTCCATTCCCCTTTCCATTTCCTGTTCCATTTCCTGTTCCATTTCCCCTTTCCATTTCCCCTTTCCATTTCCTGTTCCATTCCCCTTTCCATTTCCTGTTCCATTTCCTGTTCCATTTCCCCTTTCCATTTCCCCTTTCCATTTCCTGTTCCATTCCCCTTTCCATTTCCTGTTCCATTTCCTGTTCCATTTCCCCTTTCCATTTCCCCTTTCCATTTCCTGTTCCATTTCCTGTTCCATTTCCTGTTCCATTTCCCGTTCCATTTCCTGTTCCATTTCCTGTTCCATTTCCCGTTCCATTTCCTGTTCCATTTCCTGTTCCATTTCCTGTTCCATTTCCCCCACCATAGTGAAGCAGTTGCAGCAGCCCATTACTTTAACTGCCTTAACATGGTGCGTAGTCGGGCTACACAGAACTAGGACCAAATCTAATGACATTTTAAATACATTTTATACCACTGTGTACAAGCCAGAGGAGAAAATCTCTTGTAATGGAATTGAGTCTCTCCTATATACATTAGGAGAGACATCTCCTAATGTAAAGTGTGAATACAAACAAAATAAGTTATTGAGGGAGGATAAATCCATGACCAAAACAACAACGTAATTATACTCTCAAACTGTTGCTACACATGGAAAAGTCTATACACACACACACACACACACACACACACACACACACACACACACACACACACACACACACACACACACACACAGAGAGAGAGAGAAAACATACACACACACACACAGAGAGATTCCTGCGGTGCAGCTGTTTACTGCTAGAAATCAACAGATAGAGAAACAGCAGCATATTTAAGCAGGTGGCTTGTGTTTCACTATAGTGAAAACAGTTTCACTACACTACAATTTGGACCAGCAAACACAACAAAACATACCAAGTCCCTAGTTATTGCAGCTAGGCCAAGCCAAAGGAGAAAGGACTGGATTATACTGCAGTAGAAAACACTGACTGGATGGATACTGCTGTCTGTAATTCTATAATTGACTAACAGTAGCTAATAATTGTTTATTTACCCATATGATGAGCTAACCTGGTTAAACCAGCCAGAATGAACACCTCTCTTTCTCTCTCTCTCTATTTCACGCTCTCTCTCTCTCTTTCTCTCTCTCTCTATTTCACGCTCTCTCTCTCTCTCTCTCTCTCTCTCTCTTTCTCTCTCTCTCTCTATTTCACGCTCTCTCTCTCTCTCTCTCTCTCTCTTTCTCTCTCTCTCTCTATTTCACACACTCTCTCTCTCTCTCTCTCTCTCTCTGTCTCTTTCTCTCTCCTCCCCCTCTCTCTCTGTCTCTTTCTCTCTCCTCCCTACATCTCTCTATATCTCTATTGATCTCTCTCTCTATAGCTATCTCTCCCGCTATCTCCCTTTCTCACACACACACACAGTGTTCAGTCTGGTTAAATTAGGCTAGCTCTTCATGTGGGTATAAATCAAGTAAGGAGAGCAGTACTAGTACTACCAGGCTACCAGGCTACCAGGCTACCAAGCTACCAGGCTACCAGGCTACCAGGCTACCAGGCGACCAAGCGACCAGGCTACCAGGCTACCAGGCTACCAGGCTACCAAGCTACCAGGCTACCAGGCGACCAGGCTACCAGGCTACCAGGCTACCAAGCTACCAGGCTACCAGGCGACCAGGCTACCAGGCTACCAGGCTACCAGGCTACCAAGCTACCAGGCTACCAGGCGACCAGGCTACCAGGCTACCAGGCTACCAAGCTACCAGGCTACCAGGCTACCAGGCGACCAGGCGACCAAGCGACCAGGCTACCAGGCTACCAGGCTACCAGGCGACAAAGCTACCAGGCTACCAGGCTACCAGGCGACCAGGCTACCAAGCTACCAGGCTACCAGGCGACCAGGCTACCAGGCTATCAGGCTACCAAGCTACCAGGCTACCAGGCGACCAGGCTTCCAGGCTACCAGGCTACCAGGCTACCAAGCTACCAGGCTACCAGGCTACCAGGCGACCAGGCGACCAGGCGACCAAGCCACCAAGCCACCAGGCTACCAAGCTACCAGGCTACCAAGCTACCAAGCTACCAGGCGACCAGGCGACCAGGCGACCAAGCTACCAGGCTACCAGGCTACCAGGCTACCAGGCTACCAAGCTACCAGGCTACCAGGCTACCAGGCTACCAGGCTACCAAGCGACCAGGCTACCAGGCTACCAGGCTACCAGGCTAGCAAGCTACCAAGCTACCAGGCTACCAGGCTACCAAGCGACCAGGCGACCAGGCGACCAGGCGACCAGGCGACCAGGGTACCAGGCTACGCTACTGGTTTTCTCCCTCAGGAAAAGCCTCTGATATCTGATTAGTTCAAAGACTTTCATCATGGAGATAAGATAATACCTTATCATCTGTGACATAGGGTAACTTATAGTAACATCACACCCCTTTTGCTTTATGCTAATTCAACAATAAGGATAAAGATGTGTGGCGTTGCGCTATTAGCAGTGGCGGTTCTAGACCATTTCAACCTGGGGGGCCCAAGCTGAGCGGGGTGGGGGGGGGCCCCAGCTGGGGACAGTTGTACTGATAGAGGGGCCAGTTACATTAGACGTTATTGTTGTCATATCGTTTTCTTCACTGCATTAGCAGGCAAAAGACCATGTTCATAATCATCATCGTTGCCACTGTCTAATAACGGAAAAATTATTTCATACTCCACATTTATAGGGTGGGCCACAAGGGGGTCCAAAATTGTTGGCACTGGGGCCCTGCCCCCCCCCCCCCCCCCCCCCCCCCCCCCCCCCCCCCCGAACTGTTATTACTATGATATAAGGTTTAATTATTTATAAAGTGGGTCTAATCGCAAAATTGTAAGATAATGCAGTGTCTTTCAATTACAGTAAGATTATCAATATAACGTCGTGCTATTTCCATGTTATTACTAGCTCACTATTTAGATTTGTTTTTAACTCCAAAAAAAAAACAAAACTTTGAAATATGTTTGAGAAGAAAACTAAAGTTTTCATTTAGCAGACGCTCTTATCCAGAGCGACTGACAGTAGTGAATACATACATTACATACATATTTTCTCTCCGTACTGGTCCCCCCGTGGGAATCGAACCCACAACCCTGGCAAACACCATGCTCTACCTACTGAGCCACACTGAGCCTCACGAACGTTTAGCATGATAATGTTTTGTCAGTGAGGCTACTGGACCCCTTGTCCTGTATATCTAGAGCGGTTCGTCTGTTACAAACACCCCCAGCCTCTACAGTCTGCTCTCAAGAACAACATTAAACATAAGGTCAAGACATTTCAAACGGACAAAACGAGCACCGATTCGAGGAACAACTACATCCACCCAACTTTTCAAGACGGATCCCCGGCCAAATCCAATGTTGTTTTTGCCCTGTAGGCTACGTCGTGTGAACTCGCTGATACAAATCAGGTTTTCATTTGCTAAACAAACCTGTCATTTGACAGCAATCAATTGAAACACTGCCTAGGCATTTTAGTCACAAGCTATATGGATTGTTAAGAGATAAAAAATAGGCTCCTGAGGGTTAATACTGTAGCAAGACTTTAAATGATTGTGACAAATGAAATATAAATCATATCAATGATGGAAATAGAAAACATTTATAGGTTCCACTAAACACATTGAAATGAATGAATCACAAAATATATAAACACAAATCATTAGACCAAGACAGTCTAATTAAATCCGAAACATAATCCACTCATAGATAGAATCAAAGGTTAAATCTGATGATTAAGAATATATTGGATTTTAATTACAAAAATTGGAAGGAAGATTCTTTAGATTAGATTAGTGAAGTTAAAGCGCTGACTGTTCATTTCTTATCATTTGAACAGACGCCCTGATGACCAGAGAGAAACGGGAGCCTGGGGTTTTAGGGCGTCAGGTAGCGTCGCGGTTAAACAGCTTAGGACCAGTAACCGAAACGACTTCTAGTCTAAGTCTCCAAAACCGACTGGGTGGGAAACCTTGACCCTACTTGCTCATGTCAAATCGCTCTGATTTAATTAAGAGTGTCTGCTAAACGACATACATGTTTTAATATCACTCAGTACACAAAAAAAACGGTTTAAATGAAATCCTCAATTAATGAAATATTTGATACATTTGTGGGCTATTTAGGCTGTAATTGTATGTTCCTTTTTAAAAAAATACACCGACGGGGCACCGGGGAACTAACGGGCTCTAGGTGACGCCTGCGGCAAGCGGAATATCCTCCGTTAAATAACAGCCCGGTGGACAGTTCCAGCCGGTAAAACACATCACACATCGTTCAGCTGTCGTCTATCCGTCGTTGAATATATGACTGTCTGTAAAAGGATAGAAATGTTAATGTGTAACACGGAGATGTTTTGTGGATTTGATAGTCTAATATAAAACATATGCTGACAGACCGAAAAGAGGCTTCAATCCGCGTCCAAAAACAGCCTGAGATCCTGAGGACTGTATAGCGAAACATCCTTATCTTCTTATCTTCCTAAAGCTTTACTGTCAAACAATAATGATGGAGCTTATTCATGTCCGTTTGAGTCATGTTTCAAACCACACGTTTGTGTGAATATTTGACATGTTTTTGGTTGTTGTAGTAAGGCGGTAAAAAGCCTAAATGTATCGCGCCGGTAAAACAACTTACCTTCTTCACCGATAACTATTTGTGGTAAACAAACGGCCAGTAAACATCCACAGAGCCACGGTAATATATCCATTTTCGGAGGTGAAGTTTCACCCTTCCCAATCCCGGAGAGAAGAACTCGCCGTGAAAGTCTTCTTCCTCGTGTAAAAGTGTTTTTCTCCGCTCACCCGTAACACGCGTCTCCACCGGGAAGACGTCTGTCTGCGGTTCGCTGTTCAACACAACGGAGATATCAACCCCCAGCCGCTTAACACTTTCTTTCTTCTTATTTCAAATCAATAATATTCTTTTTTTTGACCCGTTATTTCAATTTAATAATTTAGAAGATTCAAAACCATTCTGGCCAGTGCGGCGTTCAGAATCACGGAAAAAAAATAAAAATAAAAATATCAATTTCATCCAGATAATATTTTATTACAAAGAAATAAAGGACCTGTTAAAATAAAATAAAAAATGTGTCTGAATTCATTCAGAAGTCCGTAGCGGTTTTTAGTCCACAGAATTGATGCTTTCGCTGGCTGATATCTGAAGTGTTTTGGTTGCCTCCAAAAGCCAGAGAAGATATTTATTTTTTATTTCCTTTGACTTTCTCCCTCCGGCGAATTTACTTTGTCCCCCCCCCCAAAAAACTCCCCCGCACAAAAACAAAAAAAAACACAAATCTAAAGGAAATAGTCCAACTGTCCTTGGCTCGTACGTAAAAACCGGTCCGTATTGCCGTTAATACCCAGTGCTGTATAATCTAGCAGTATCCAGTCCGTTGTCTCTCCGCTGTCCAGACACACAGCTCCTTCTCTCTGCTCTACTCGGAGTATTCTGGCTGGAGGTTTTTTGTAAGGCTCGGTCTTCCAGCAGCCAGAGCGCAGGCGGGCAGGCAGGCAGGCAGGCGGACGGGCAGGCGGGCAGGCAGCATGTGTATGTAATAACGTTAGAGCGGAGCAGCTATCACATTACAGTCATCACCTAGACCCGCCTCCCCACAGCCGCTGATTAAAGAGGACCACTCACGGCCTGCTGCAGCGTTTCTTTCTTTTAGTTATAAAAAGACGGAACAAGGAACTGGAAATATAGGAGCGGTGCGCACACACACACACACACACACACACACACACACACACACACACACACAACACACACACACACACACACACACACACACACACACACACACACACACACACACACACACACACACACACGAAGACACACACACATACACACACACACATACACACCCACACACACACACACACACACACACACACACACACACACACACACACACACACACACACACACACACACAGCCTCATGCCCTCATGGGTCGTGAAACAGCATGTTGGTGGTTCATGCAGTAACCGCTGGGCTGGTTGGTTATAGAAGAAGAAGGCCTGGTGTTTCATGGACAGAGGTGGACAAGACACGTATGCTTAGATATAAACTCCCTATTCTTAGAAAAGAGGAATACGCAATAAACCATCCGCTAGCCACCGCTGTCATAGGATTACCAAACAGTTATTAGACAAACTTAAAAGGAAGTATTGAGATATAACGATGTCAGCAAAAAAAAAACCAACGTAGAAGACATTTATGATAAATGATGAGTTACAAAGTCATTCTATGTCAATAGTGTCCAGTCAACAACAACAATGGGGCACAAACCATTGAAAAGTCATTGAAATACAGTAGTAGTGTTCTGTGAATATGCTGACGTTGTGTTACTGCAGTAGTGATAGCTTGGCATGCCAGCTCAGGCAGCGGACTGGTAATGTGTGGTTGCGCTGGGGATATAAACGCACCATCCTCTTGACAACATGCCATGTACAGTAGCGTAACAAGGGGTTTGATAGGCTTTAAATAATCAGAATAAGGTGGGGGGGGAAACAGAAGGGCTACACACAACAACAACAATAAAAACCCTGTCATGAAAAAACACTCAAAACCTCATGTCTTCTATAAGGCTATAAAACACTTACATGTATATACGTGTCTCACACAGGAAGAGTCGGGACATATGAAACGTAAAACCAGATGAGAAACTCTGTATCAATTCAACCGTAAGAGTGAGAAAAGCTGAGAGAAAAAAAGGGAAATCCGTTTGGGAATCGTAGAATGGGGATAAAAGTCCCTCGCTGCCACATTGAACACATCAAAGCTTCCATAGCCTAGCCGTTACTCGCTCCATAACGTACCCGCCCTGGACCCACCCAGGCCCGCCCGGTTTGGGTCTCCATCCCACCACACCACCAGCACTAACTACAGACATGAACTCATGGTGGAGGATTTATAATGACACAGCTATACTCTGCAGAAGCCAGCTCCTTAGATACACTTCTTCTCAGAAACTGAGGTCTGGTCTAAAGTAGTGCACTATATATATAGGGAATAGGGCTTCTGGTTCAAAGTAGTTCACTATATATAGGGAATAGGGCTTCTGGTCTAATGTAGTGCACTATATATAGGGAATAGGGCTTCTGGTCTAAAGTAGTGCACTATATATAGGGAATAGGGCTTCTGGTCTAAAGTAGTGCACTATATATAGGGAATAGGGCTTCTGGTCTAAAGTAGTGCACTATATATAGGGAATAGGGCTTCTGGTCTAAAGTAGTGCACTATATATAGGGAATGGGGCTTCTGGTCTAAAGTAGTGTACTATATATAGGTAATAGGGCTTCTGGTTCAAAGTAGTGCACTATATATTGAATAGGGCTTCTGGTCTAAAGTAGTGTACTATATATAGGGAATAGGGCTTCTGGTTCAAAGTAGTGCACTATATATAGGGAATAGGGCTTCTGGTCTAAAGTAGTGCACTATATATAAGGAATAGGGCTTCTGGTCTAAAGTAGTGTACTATATATAGGGAATAGGGCTTCTGGTTCAAAGTAGTGCACTATATATAGGGAATAGGGCTTCTGGTTCAAAGTAGTGCACTATATATAGGGAATAGGGCTTCTGGTTCAAAGTAGTTCACTATATATAGGGAATAGGGCTTCTGGTTCAAAGTAGTGCACTATATATAGGGAATAGGGCTTCTGGTCTAAAGTAGTGCACTATATATAGGGAATAGGGCTTCTGGTCCAAAGTAGTGCACTATATATAGGGAATAGGGCTTCTGGTCCAAAGTAGTGCACTATATATAGGGAATAGGGCTTCTGGTCCAAAGTAGTGCACTATATATAGGGAATAGGGCTTCTGGTCTAAAGTAGTGCACTATATATAGGGAATAGGGCTTCTGGTCTAAAGTAGTGCACTATATATAGGGAATAGGGCTTCTGGTCTAAAGTAGTGCACTATATATATAGGGAATAGGGCTTCTGGTCTAAAGTAGTGCACTATATATAGGGAATAGGGCCCCTTTTATTAAAATTTAGGGGAGAACACGTTCGCTGAGGTTTTCAAATGAAATCAAATTTAATACGCCAAATACAACAAGTGTAGACCTTATCGTGAAATGCTTACTTACAAGCCCTTAATTTATCAACAATGCAGTTTTAAGAAAATAGAGTTAAGAAAATGTTTACTACACAAACGAAAGTTAAACTAAAGTTACAATCAAATAACAATAATGAGGTTATATACAGTGGTGTACCGGTACCGAGTCAATGTGCTGGGGGTACAGGTTAGTCGAGGTAATTGAGGTAATATGTATATATCGGTAGGGGTAAAGTAACTATGCATTGATAACAAACAGCGAGTAGCAGCAGTGTAGAAACAAAGGGGGGGTCAATGTAAATAGTCGGGTAGCCATGTGATTAGTTGTTCAGCAGTGTTATGGCTGTTCAGGAGCCTTTTGGACCTTTTCAGCACATGGTGGAGAGATTTCCTGTCTGGGCCTTTATCTCCCGTTTACCACCATATCTCCTAACACCCCTCTATAACCCTTTTCCCCTTTTCCCTACTGCTACAGCCCCCCAGGCTGGCATTCCCCTACCTCCACCTACTGCTACAGCCCCCCAGGCTGGCAGCCCCCAACCTCCACCTACTGCTACAGCCCCCCAGGCTGGCAGCCCCCTACCTCCACCTACTGCTACAGCCCCCCAGGCCGGCAGCCCCCTACCTCCACCTACTGCTACAGCCCCCCAGGCTGACAGCCCCCTACCTCCACCTACTGCTACAGCCCCCTACCTCCATCTACTGCTACAGCCCCCTACCTCCACCTACTGCTACAGCCCCCCAGGCTGGCAGCCCCCTACCTCCACCTACTGCTACAGCCCCCCAGGCTGGCACCCCCCTACCTCCACCTACTGCTACAGCCCCCCAGGCTGGCAGCCCCCTACCTCCACCTACTGCTACAGCCCCCCAGGCTGGCAGCCCCCAACCTCCACCTACTGTTTCAGACCCCCAGGCCGGCAGCCCCCTACCTCCACCTACTGTTTCAGACCCCCAGGCCGGCAGCCCCCTACCTCCAGCTACTGCTACGGAAAGTTCTGGAGGTATTTCACAGATAAACACTCAGATCCAATTACCTGGGCCAAGCAGGGGGTGTTGCTCTCTGCTGGACATGTCTCTGGAGCTCTGCTGTTGGCAGGCTGTGGGCTGTGGGGTCCTGAGCTCATTGGCTCCGTGTCTGGCTCCCAGATCGTATCCCAGGACTCCTTGGAAAACAGTGGCAAGTGTTACACAGTGGGACTATCGTAGCTAAATAAATGACAAGAATGAAAATGGCAAGGCTCTCTGGAGGAAAACCTGGCCTGGTACGGGTCTGTGTGGAGTTAACTGGTGGTGAGGAAAAATAACTGCCCAGGAGATAGCTAGTGATAGCTAGTGGCAGGTAGTGGAGATAGCGAGTGATAGCTAGTGGTAGGTAGTGGAGATAGCGAGTGATAGCTAGTGGTAGGTAGTGGAGATAGCTGGTGCCTTAGCCTGTTACCAGGGACACACATCGACACACAGTTATACTATGGGCTGTTATCTGTGTTGAAATGGGAGATTAGCAGATAGATTAGCAGATAGATAGATTAGCAGATAGATTAGCAGATAGATAGATTAGCAGATAGATTAGCAGATAGATAGATTAGTAGATAGATTAGTAGATAGATTAGCAGATAGATTAGCAGATAGATTAGTAGATAGATTATCAGGTAGATAGATTAGCAGATAGATAGATTAGTAGATAGATTAGCAGATAGATAGATAGATAGATAGATAGATAGATAGATAGATAGATAGATAGATAGATAGATAGATAGATAGATAGATAGATAGATAGATAGATGATAGATAGATTAGCAGAAATATATATTATCAGATAGATAGACTAGCAGATAGATTAGTAGATAGATTAGCAGATAGATAGATAGATAGATAGATAGATAGATAGATAGATAGATAGATAGATAGATAGATAGATAGATAGATAGATAGATAGATAGATAGATAGATAGATAGATAGATAGATAGATAGATGATAGATAGATTAGCAGAAAGATATATTATCAGATAGATAGACTAGCAGATAGATTAGCAGATAGATAGATTAGTAGATAGATTAGCAGATAGATAGACTAGCAGATAGATTAGCAGATAGATTAGCAGATAGATAGACTAGCAGATAGACTAGCAGATAGATAGACTAGCAGATAGATAGACTAGCAGATAGATAGACTAGCAGATAGACTAGCAGATAGATAGATTAGCGGATAGATAGACTAGCAGATAGACTAGCAAATAGATAGACTAGCAGATAGATAGACTAGCAGATAGATAGACTAGCAGATAGATAGACTAGCAGATAGATTAGCAGATGGATTAGCAGCCACAGGAGACAGTTGCTCTTTCTTTCTCTCAGGCCTCAAATGAGAGGTAAGAGAGAGAGAGAGAAAAAATCGAATGAAAGAAGTCAGTCACGTTTTCCCATGACATAAAACTAAATTGTAGAGATGCCCCCTTCCCCACCCCTCCTTCCCCTTCCCCACCCCTTCGACACCTTGTAGAGTCCATGTCCCGACGAATTGAGGCTGTTCTCAATATCAGGGAGGTGTTCTTAATGTTTTGTACACTCAGTGTATACAGTACACACACACACACACACACACACACACACACACACACACACACACACACGTTAGCCACCTCCCGCAGGCCTCATCAATAAGCCATGCTGACCTCTCCTCACAGGAAGAAACAGTAAATTAGTATGTCACCGGCACATGAGGCTGTTTTGACACTCTAATTTACTAGGCCTTCTCCGCTGATAGATGGCTTTTTCCTCAGCAAGACAAATTCACATGTCGTGTGTGTGTGTTTGTGTGTATGTGTGTGTGAGTGAGTGAGTGAGGGATTGAGTGTGTGTGTGTGAGTGTGTGACTGTCTGTGTGTGTCTGTGTGTGTGTGTGTGTGTGTGTGTGTATATGTGAGTGAGTGAGTGAGTGAGTGAGTGTCTGTGTGTGTGTGTGTGTGTGTGTGTGTGTGTGTGTGTGTGTGTGTGTGTGTGTGTGTGTGTGTGAGTGTGTGACTGTCTGTGTGTGTGTGTGTGTGTGTGTGTGTGTGTGTGTGTGTGAGTGAGTGAGTGAGTGAGTGAGTGGGTGGGTGGGTGGGTGAGAGTGTGTGTGTGTGTGTGAGTGAGTGAGTGAGTGAGTGTGTGTGTGTGTGAGTGAGTGAGTGAGTGAGTGAGTGAGTGAGTGAGTGAGTGAGTGTGTGTGTGTCTGTGTGTCATATCCCTCCCTTTCTTTCCACATCTAAAAATGTGCCAGAGTAATTTTCATTTCTACATATGAAGTAAGTCCACCCACATTATCCCAACATGTTTATCACATCTGTAACCATCCTCTAATCCGCCTGTCCGTAGAGGCTCAGCCTCAGAACAGCATTTTAATGATCTGGACTTTGACATTGAATATTTGGCCTTGCTTCTGTTATCCTGGTCGACCTCCTATAATCTTTATTTCTTACTACATAGCACTCTGTGGATTCACGAGTCCTGTTGTCTCCACTGCCAGTGTTGTTAATTATCATGACAAATATTATCGTTACAAGACATTATCGTTACAGACACAACAACACAACCAGTGAGATTTCCAGAGATTTTTTGTGTTGTAAAATGTCTGACCGTTGTGGTTTTCTTATTATCTAGAGCTATTAATTCAGTTCTCCCTCCTCTTCCTCCTCATAGTTAGAGCTTCTAGTGTACGTTTGACGCTATTAAACCCTGTTCTCTGTCAGAGCTATTCCTCTCTGAGCCAATAGGGGGCAGGTGTCTGCCAGGAATACCTGGATCACAATGAAACTGGCCAAAAAAAAAAAAGGAAATTCAGGGAAAACACACAAAAACTGAACAGAAAATCCATGCTGAAGGGATACAGGATAAGGAAATGTGGTGTTAAATGACAGCATTGCAATGTTTTTCACTGTAGACATTAGTAACTCTGGGCATTGATCTGGTACTTCCTGTATATAGCTCCACATTGATCTGGTACTTCCTGTAAATAGCACCACATTGATCTGGTACTTCCTGTATATAGCTCCACATTGATCTGGTACTTCCTGTAAATAGCACCACATTGATCTGGTACTCCCTGTATATAGCTCCACATTGATCTGGTACTCCCTGTATATAGCTCCACATTGATCTGGTACTCCCTGTATATAGCTCCACATTGATCTGGTACTCCCTGTATATAGCTCCACATTGATCTGGTACTTCCTGTATATAGCTCCATATTGATCTGGTACTTCCTGTATATATCTCCACATTGATCTGGTACTTCCTGTATATAGCTCCACATTGAACTGGTACTTCCTGTATATAGCTCCACATTGATCTGATACTTCCTGTATATAGCTCCATATTGATCTGGTACTCCCTGTATATAGCTCCACATTGATCTGGTACTCCCTGTATATAGCTCCACATTGAACTGGTACTTCCTGTATATAGCTCCACATTGAACTGGTACTTCCTGTATATAGCTCCACATTGAACTGGTACTTCCTGTATATAGCTCCACATTGATCTGGTACTTCCTGTATGTAGCTCCATATTGATCTGGTACTTCCTGTATATAGCTTCACATTGAACTGGTACTTCCTGTATATAGCTCCACATTGATCTGGTACTTCCTGTATATAGCTCCACATTGATCTGGTACTTCCTGTATATAGCTCCACATTGATCTGGTACTTCCTGTATGTAGCTCCACATTGATCTGGTACTTCCTGTATGTAGCTCCACATTGATCTGGTACTTCCTGTATATAGCTCCACATTGAACTGGTACTTCCTGTATATAGCTCCACATTGATCTGGTACTTCCTGTATATAGCTCCACATTGATCTGGTACTTCCTGTATATAGCACCACATTGATCTGGTACTTCCTGTATATAGCTCCACATTGATCTGGTACTTCCTGTATATATCTCCACATTGATCTGGTACTTCCTGTATATAGCTCCACATTGATCTGGTACTTCCTGTATATAGCTCCACATTGATCTGGTACTTCCTGTATATAGCTCCACATTGATCTGGTACTTCCTGTATATAGCTCCACATTGATCTGGTACTTCCTGTATATAGCTCCACATTGATCTGGTACTTCCTGTATATATCTCCACATTGATCTGGTACTTCCTGTATATAGCTCCACATTGATCTGGTACTTCCTGTATATAGCTCCACATTGATCTGGTACTTCCTGTATATAGCTCCACATTGATCTGGTACTTCCTGTATATAGCTCCACATTGAACTGGTACTTCCTGTATATAGCTCCATTCTAGTGTATTTCATTCCTCTTTCTGTTGCTATTTCATTTTTATTTTTTAATTCTGCATTGTTGGGAAGGGCTAGTGATCAAGCATTTGACTGTAAAGTCTACGCATGTGAGAAATGAAATTAGATTTGATTTGCATTTTTTTTTTGTTCTCTGATAAGGTAGGCTATTCATACTTTAATTTAGAAGTTTACACCTTCATAAAGACGTTATGTAAAAAAAAATAGACGTTTAATTGTTTGTTCCGAACGTCTCTACAGCATCTTGTTTATTCAATGCTGTGATGTGAACAGCCTTTGTTACAGCCAGAAGATGAATTGTACATTCATCAAGCCACTGTAACTGCCTCTAGCTGTTGTTACGAGACTCACTAATTGGTTCTATTCGCGATTTACTGTATTTACTGCCTTTTATACTGACTGTTTTTTTGAGGAATTACTTCTCAATACCATTCTATGGAAAATGTGGAGAACTGGGTTGCGTTACCATTAATTTTAAAAGTAAACAAAAAACGGTTGTTCTGAGGAAGTTGTTGACCTGTAACCATGGAACGGTATCTGACGAGGTCATAAATTGTCCTCGACCACTGAGACGACACGGAACAGAGAGGACAAAACTTGTAAAAAAAACGTAATTCATATTAAATGTATGTTCTATGTTCTAGTCCAAAAACTGAGCTTCAGTATCGTGGGACACAGAAACACAACACAATGAAAATCCTTCAAGTCAAGTGAGAGAAGCTCTGTAATCATGTTAGTGGGTATAATATCCTGTAACCATGTTAGTGGGTATAATATCCTGTAACCATGTTAGTGGGTATAATATCCTGTAACCATGTTAGTGGGTATAATTTCCTGTAACCATGTTAGTGGGTATAATATCCTGTAACCATGTTAGTGGGTATAATATCCTGTAACCATGTTAGTGGGTATAATATCCTGTAACCATGTTAGTGGGTATAATTTCCTGTAACCATGTTAGTGGGTATAATATCCTGTAACCATGTTAGTGGGTATAATATCCTGTAACCATGTTAGTGGGTATAATATCCTGTAACCATGTTAGTGGGTATAATATCCTGTAACCATGTTAGGGGTTGATAATATCCTGTAACCATGTTAGTGGGTATAATATCCTGTAACCATGTTAGTGGGTATAATATCCTGTAACCATGTTAGTGGGTATAATATCCTGTAACCATGTTAGTTGTTGATAATATCCTGTAACCATGTTATTGGGTATAATATCCTGTAACCATGTTAGTGGGTATAATATCCTGTAACCATGTTAGTGGGTATAATATCCTGTAACCATGTTAGTGGGTATAATATCCTGTAACCATGTTAGTGGGTATAATATCCTGTAACCATGTTAGTAGTGGGTATAATATCCTGTAACCATGTTAGTAGTTGATAATATCCTGTAACCATGTTAGTGTGTATAATATCCTGTAACCATGTTAGTGGGTATAATATCCTGTAACCATGTTAGTGGGTATAATATCCTGTAACCATGTTAGTGGGTATAATATCCTGTAACCATGTTAGTGGGTATAATATCCTGTAACCATGTTAGTGGTTGATAATATCCTGTAACCATGTTAGTGGGTATAATATCCTGTAACCATGTTAGGGGTTGATAATATCCTGTAACCATGTTAGTGGGTATAATATCCTGTAACCATGTTAGTGGGTATAATATCCTGTAACCATGTTAGTGGGTATAATATCCTGTAACCATGTTAGTTGTTGATAATATCCTGTAACCATGTTATTGGGTATAATATCCTGTAACCATGTTAGTGGGTATAATATCCTGTAACCATGTTAGTGGGTATAATATCCTGTAACCATGTTAGTGGGTATAATATCCTGTAACCATGTTAGTGGGTATAATATCCTGTAACCATGTTAGTAGTGGGTATAATATCCTGTAACCATGTTAGTAGTTGATAATATCCTGTAACCATGTTAGTGGGTATAATATCCTGTAACCATGTTAGTGGGTATAATATCCTGTAACCATGTTAGTGGGTATAATATCCTGTAACCATGTTAGTGGGTATACTATCCTGTAACCATGTTAGTGATACCAATGATATTTTAATGGCCAGGTCCATTAGCTGCAGCCATATTGATGTTATAGACAGTATGCTGTTTCCCCTCAGTAAATTAGAATAGGCTGAGTTCTCCGCAGCGCAAGCTGGTGATGGAACACTGATCAAGGAACTCCCCTGTGTTTGTCCCCTCCCCCTGTCTCTCCCTGACTCCCCTGTCGCACCTTCCTTCCCCCTGTCACCCCCTGCCTCCCCCTGCTTCCCTCTGCCTCCACTTACCTACCCGTGTCCCCCTGCCTCATCCTGTCTCCCCATTTCCCCATTGCTTCCCTCTGTAACATTATCTGAGACACTGCTCTCTCCCTCCTCCTCCTCCTCCTCCTCCTCCGTTATCTCCTAAAGATCAGCTCAGCTGACAGTCGTGAAGAGGGCATGACAACACCTATTCCCACTCAGGAGTATGAAAAGATTTGGCATGGGTCCTCAGATCCTCAAAAAGTTCTACACCTACACCATCGAGAGCATCCTGGCTGGTTGCATCACCGCCTAGTATGGAAATTGCTTGGCCTCCGACCATAAGGCGCTACAGAGGATAGTGCGCATGGCCCAGAACATCACTGGGGCTAAGCTTCCTGCGATCCAGGACTTCTATACCAGGCGGTGTCAGAGGAAGACCCTAAAAATTGCCAAAGACTCCAGCCACCATAGTCATAGACTGTTTTCTGTGCTACCGCACGGCAAGTAGTACCGGAGCACCAAGTCTAGGTCCAAAAGGCTTCTACCCCCAAGCCATAAGACTGCTGAACAGCTAATCAAAAGGATACCCGGACTATTTTCATTGGACCCGCACCCCCCTCACCCTCATTTTTACGCTGCTGCTACTCTCTGTTTATTATCTTTGCCTACACTACCGTTCAAAAATTTGGGGTCACTTAGAAATGTCCTTGTTTTTGAAAGAAAAGCACATTTTTTTGTCCATTAAAATAACATCAAATTTATCAGAAATACAGTGTAGACATTGTTATTGTTGTAAATGACTACTGTAGCTGGAAATGGCTGATTTTTAATGGAAGATCTACATAGGCGTACAGAGGCCCATTATCAGCAACCATCACTCCTGTGTTCCAATGGCACGTTGTGTTAGCTAACCCAAGTTTATCATTTTAAACATCTAATTGATCATTAGAAAACCCTTTTGCAATTATGTTAGCACAGACGAAATCTGTTGTTCTAGTTAAAGAAGCAATAAAACTGGCCTTCTTTAGACTAGTTGAGTATCTGGAGCATCAGAATTTGTGGGTTCGATTACAGGCTCAAAATGGCCATAAACAAAGAACTTTCTTCTGAAACTCATCATTCTATTCTTGTTCTGAGAAATGAAGGCTATTCCATGCGAGAAATCTCCAAGAAACTGAAGATCTCGTACAACGCTGTGTACTACTCCCTTCACAGAACAGCGCAAACTGTCTCTAACCAGAATAGAAAGGATTGGGAGGCCCCGGTGCACAAGTGAGCAAGAGGACAAGTATATTAGAGTGTCTAGTTTGAGAAACAGACGTCTCACAAGTCCTCAACTGGCAGCTTCATTAAATAGTACCCGCAAAACACCGGTCTCAACGTCAACAGTGAAGAGGCGACTCCGGGATGCTGGCCTTCTAGGCAGAGTTCCTCTGTCAAGTGTCTGTGTTCTTTTGCCCATCTTAATCTTTTATTTTTATTGGCCAGTCTGAGATATGGCTTCTTCTTTTTTTCAACTCTGCCTAGAAGGCCAAGCATCCTAGAGTCGCCTCTTCACTGTTGACGTTGAGACTGGTGTTTTGCGGGTACTATTTAATGAAGCTGCCAGTTGAGGACTTGTGAGGCGTCTGTTTATGGTGACGGAAGATAGACAGGGCTACTGTGTTATTGGATGTTTAGACATGGTGACGGAAGATAGACAGGGCTACTGTGTTATTGGATGAATAGAACAGAGATGTATCTACATTTAAAATGTGTCCCAAATGGCACCCTATCCTATATATAGTGCACTACTTTAGACCAGAGCCCTATAGAACCCTATTCCCTATATAGTGCACTACTTTAGACCAGAGCCCTATAGAACCCTATTCCCTATATAGTACACTACTTTAGAGCAGGGCCCTATAGAACCCTATTCCCTATATAGTGCACTACTTTAGACCAGAGCCCTATAGCACCCTATTCCCTATATAGTACACTACTTTAGACCAGAGCCCTATAGAACCCTATTCCCTATATAGTACACTACTTTAGAGCAGGGCCCTATAGAACCCTAGTCCCTATATAGTACACTACTTTAGACCAGAGCCCTATAGAACCCTATTCCCTATATAGTACACTACTTTTTGACTACTTTTGTCCAGTGCACTATACAGGGAACGGGCTGCCATTTGGGTTACAACCTCTGACAACAACGGAGCAAGGCATGGTGTATATCTAACGGACTGTGTCTGTGAGGCGAGCTGCATCGCTGCCGCTTTGGAGAGGATATGAAATCAGGACGGCTGAAAGCCTCCGTGTCACCTGTTAGCTTCCTCATGTATTATCTTTAAGAATCCAACACACAGCAGGGAGATAACACGTCACCCTTGTATGGAGAGTTAGAGACCCAATACACAGCAGGAGATAACACCTCACCCTTGTAGGGAGAGTTAGAGACCCAACACACAGCAGGGAGATAGAGAGGGGAGGGACGGCTATGGATATACCAAAACAAACCGGAAAAGTAAATTATCATAGACAGAAAGGTCTGGCATTTCTGTCCGTCTGTCCGTCTGTCTATCTGTCTGTGGCTAATTGTCTTGCCTTGAGTCCCGCAACAACACATTCCAGTCAACAACACATTCCAGCCAACAACACATTCCAGCCAACAACACATTCCAGCCAACAACACATTCCAGCCAACAACACATTCCAGTCAACAACACATTCAGTCAACAACACATTCCAGTCAACAACACATTCCAGTCAACAACACATTCAGCCAACAACACATTCCAGTAAACAACACATTCCAGCCAACAACACATTCAGTCAACAACCCATTCCAGCCAACAACACATTCCAGTCAACAACACATTCCAGTCAACAACACATTCAGTCAACAACACATTCCAGTCAACAACACATTCCAGCCAACAACACATTTCAGTCAACAACACATTCAGTCAACAACACATTCCAGCCAACAACACATTCCAGTCAACAACACATTCCAGTCAACAACACATTCAGTCAACAACACATTCCAGTCAACAACACATTCAGTCAACAACACATTCAGTCAACAACACATTCCAGTCAACAACACATTCCAGCCAACAACACATTCCAGCCAACAACACATTCCAGCCAACAACACATTCCAGCCAACAACACATACCAGTCAACAACACATTCCAGCCAACAACCCATTCCAGCCAACCAGGTGCATCCCAAATGACACCGTATTCCCTGGAATAATGTAGTCAGTTTTTGGGAAAATCCCATTTCCTCCGATTGAAGGAGTCTGCACCCGGAGCAGCCCTAGACGCTCCCACACAGATTACCATAATAATCTCAGACGAGGAGGACATGACTACACAGTCATAGGGTGTGTGTGTGTGTGTGTGTGGCGGGGTGGGGAGGGAGGGAAGGGGTGAGGAGGGGGTGTATAGGTCCAGGATGAAAACAGGAAACAGGAGATGTAGAATGAGAAGTGAGGAGCTGAGCGGGCCTCAGATTTGAAGGAATATGGTGCCATTTGGGACGTGTTCAGAGAGACAGCTAAGTGTCTGTCTGTGTGTGGCGTGTGTGTGTGTGTGTGTGTGTGTGTGAGTGTGTGTCTGTGTGTGTGTCTCTGTGTGTGTGTGTGTGTGTGTGTGTGTCTCTGTGTGTGTGTGTGTGTGTGTGTGTGTGTGTGTGTGTGTGTGTGAGTGTGTGTCTGTGTGTGTGTCTGTGTGTGTGTGTGTGTGTGTGTGTGTGTGTGTGTGTGTGTGTGTGTGTGCGTGTGTGTGTGTGTCTGTGTGTGTGTGTCTGTGTGCGTGTGTGTGTGTCTGTGTGTGTGTGTGTGTGTGTGTGTGTGTGTGTGTGTGTGTGTGTGTGTGTGTGTGTGTGAGTGTGTGTCTGTGTGTGTGTCTGTGTGTGTGTGTGTGTGTGTGTGTGTGCGTGTGTGTGTGCGTGTGTCTGTGTGTGTGTGTGTGTGTGTGTGTGTCTGTGTGTGTGTCTGCCAGTGAAGGTGAACAGGGGTCAGGGGTCAGGGGTCAGGTGACAGAGGAATGGATGAGACTGAGGCAGGAATTCCTTTAACCATAAACTGATATATTTACTGGGTAGTCTGTGCTGCATAACAAATGAAACAGAATAACATGTATCCAATCAAATTCATAAATCACAAAGATGAAATTATAATGATTCATTATTATAATGATTCATTATTAACATAATTTAGGGAATTCAACAATTCAGTTCAATAAGAAGTCAATAGGAATCATCATTGAGTCATTTAGGCTCGTAACTATTCATCATAATCATGAGAAGAAGAATAATACAAATAATTAAATGAGTGATTGTCACGCCCTGACCTGAGAGAGCCGTTTTTCTCTGTTTGGTTAGGTCAGGGTGTGATATGGGGTGGGCATTCTATGTATTTATATTTCTATGTTTTGGCCAGGTGTGGTTTCCAATCAGAGGCAGCTGTCTATCGTTGTCTCTGATTGGGAACCATACTTAGGCAGCCCTTTTTCCCTCCTTGAGTTGTGGGATATTGTTTTTGTCTAGCTGCCTTTGAGCAGCTCCCAGAATGTCACGGTTTCTTTCTGTTTATCCTGTTTATTGTTTTTGTTCGGTTTCACTTCCAAATAAAGGATGTGGAAATACCGGCACGCTGCGCCTTGGCTTATTTATGACAGGGACTTCGAGGACAGTGATCGGTTATTCAATCTATAATCCCCATCAGTTTGATATCAGAATTGATCAGTTAAGCAAAGAACGGCATTTCATATTTCACCTTTTCAAGTTTGTCTTCATATGGACATGTAATTTCATTCCGTATTAACCAAATATCGATGGCATAATTGGCCCGTGATGATCCGTAGGGACCGTGATCATTGACCGTTCACATCACACAATAGGTTTTGAAGCGTGCGTCTCCAAGCCGCGCTCCGCGGTAATAACTATAAACAATAACTGATGACCCGCTCTCCCGATCGCAAAACAGATAGTTCTGACCCTAGTAAAATGTCATTTTCTATAGTAGAGTGGTCAGGGCATGACCTTTCTATGTTTTTCTATTTCTATGTTTGAGTTCTAGTTTATCTATTTCTATGTTGAGGTTTATTGGGTTGACCTCCAATTGGAGGCGGCTGGTTCTCGTTGCCTCTAATTGGAGGTCATATTTAGTAGGGGTGTTTTTTTTTCCCTGTTGTTTGTTGGGTTATTATCTTTTGAGTAGTGCGTCGTCCTCTCTGCGTCACGGTTTGTTGCTTTTGTAAGTGAAGTTTATTTATGTATGGCATTTAGTTTCACGGTCAATAAATATGTGGAACTACGAAAACGCTGCATCTTGGTCCGCTCCTTATAACAACCGTGACAAGTTCAGATGAAAAGGTAACAGATTCGGGAGGAGGACTTAACGTGGATTCATGGACGCACAGAACGTCTGGATTAGACGGAGTTGAGGAAGAGAAAGCAGCGAGATCGGGGCGATGCCGAATTCCTCCTTTTATGGAGTTTGAGATCTGTCTGACATTTCCAACTGAGCTCATTAAAGCGCCCCTGGCCCAGCTGAGCAAGTGTGTGTGTGTGTGTGTGTGTCACAGAGACGGCGGAGTGGTCAGCTGATTAATGGACGCTAATTGATTGCGAAGTCAAAGTATTGGTCTGACAGACAGCCGACAGCATCTGATTGGACAAAGAAGGGGGCATCTGTTTCTCTTCCCACCCCCCCCCTCAGATACACACACATACACACATGCACGCATGGAAGCACGTGGCGCATAGAATCAC
>NW_021822723.1:135311-137811 GCF_901001165.1 Salmo trutta
CCCCACCTCCCACTCTGGCCTGGACTCAGATCCTCTCCCCCCACCCTCTCCACTCTCCCCCCTCCCACTCTGGCCTGGACTCAGATCCCAATATAATTCAATTTAAATCTTTATTCATTTCCTTCTCTTAGACAGCATAATACCGCCGATAAACGGATCATGGGTATTTGATGTAGCGGTGGACGGACGGGCCTCGGATCACTACAATCACCCCGGGTGACTAGATGAGCCAACCAGAGGAGGAGGTTCGTCATCTGAATAGAAGCCACTGTATTTAGCGGGGGGAATACTGATCCAAGTTACCATGACGATGTGTATATTGACGTGTGTGTGGGTTGAAGGAGTGTGTGGCTGTGTGTGTGTGTGTGGGGGGGGGTTTGAGGAAGTGTGTGTGTGTGTGTGTATGTGGGTTGAGGAAGTGTGTGTGTGTGTTGAGGAAGTGTGTGTGTGTGTGTGTGTGTGTGTGTGTGTGTGTGTGTGTGTGTGTGTGTGTGTGTGTGTGTGTGTGTGTGTGGATGTGTGTGTGGGTCAGGGTGGGTGAGAGGGTGCATGCACGTCTGTAAGTATATGTATGTGTGTGTATGTGTGTGTGGAATCAAACGTACACAAGTATCAACAATCTTCGTGTCTTATGAGCTCAGAATCGCTGAGGGTATTACCTCGGGTCCTTGGTTGACAATAGAAAGAGTCTACTGACCTCTTCACTTTTACACTGGCTTATTAAAGACTTCTCCTTCTCTATTGTTCACATCCGTTTAGAGACAGTTCATCAGAAATAGAGAAAAAAAAATGCTGTTTTCTTTGAAAGTAAAGCATCTTCCATAAAAGAGCCTCTCTCTGCGTCTCTGTGGAAGCCCGATGGTTCACAGGTACAGAGGTTGGAAGTTTACATACACCTTTAGTCAAATACATTTAAACTCAGTTTTTCACAATTCCTGATATTTAATCCTAGTAAAAATTCCCTGTTTTAGGTCAGTTAGGATCACCACTTTATTTTAATAATGTGAAATGTCAGAATAATAGTAGAGAGAATTATTTATTTCAGCTTTTATTTCTTTCATCACATTCCCAGTGGGATCAGAAGTTTACATACACTCAATTAGTATTTGATAGCATTGCCTTTAAATTGTTTAACTTGGGTCAAACGTTTTGGGTAGCCTTCCACAAGCTTCCCAAAATAAGTTGGGACAATTTTGGCCAATTCCTCCTGACAGAGCTGGTGTAACTGAATCAGGTTTGTAGGCCTCCTTGCTTGCACACGTTTTTTCAATTCTGCCCACAAATTTTCTATAGGTTTGAAGTCAGGGCTTTGTGATGGCCTCTCCAATAGCCTGACTTTGTTGTCCTTTAGCCATTTTGCCACAACTTTGGAAGTATGCTTGGGGTCATTGTCCATTTGGAAGACCCATTTGTGACAAAGTTTTAACTTCCTGACTGATGTCTTGAGATGTTGCTTCAATATATCAACAAAATGTTCCTTCCTCTTGATGCCATCCATTTTGTGAAGTGCACCAGTCCCTCCTGCAGCAAAGCACCCCCATTACATGATGCTGCCACCCCCGTGCTTCACGGTTGGGATGGTGTTCTTCGGCTTGCAAGCATCGCCATTTTCCTCCAAATATAACGATGGTCATTATGGCCAAACAGTTCTATTTTTGTTTCATCAGACCAGAGGACATTTCTCCAAAAAGTACAATCTTTGTCCCCATGTGCAGTTGCAAACCATAGTCTGACTGTTTTATGGCGGTTTGTTGGAAAAATTAAGTAGATGTCCTAACCGACTTGCCAAAACTATAGTTTGTTAACAAGACATTTGTGGAGTGGTTGAAAAACGAGTTTTATAATGACTCCAACCTAAGTGTATGTAAACTTCCCACTACAACTGTACTCTGTCTGAAAGGATGTGGTTTATGTGGAGAGAGAGAATAATCAGGGATAATCATGGATAACCACAACACACTCTATCTCTCTTTCTTCCCTCTCTTCTCCTTTTTACGGTGGATAGCCCGAATAACAAGTCTCCATTATTACATAGAATAGCCAGAATAACAAGTCTCCATTATTACATAGAATAAGTCTCCATTATTACATTGAATAGCCAGAATAACAAGTCTCCATTATTACATTGAATTGCCAGAATAACAAGTCTCCATTATTACATTGAATAAGTCTCCATGATTACATAGGATAGCCAGAATAACAAGTCTCCATTATTACATAGAATAGCCAGAATAACAAGTCTCTATTATTACATTGAATAGCCAGAATAACAAGTCTCTATTATTACATTGAATAGCCAGAATAACAAGTCTCTATTATTACATTGAATAGCCAGAATAACAAGTCTCCTTTGTTACTCGGCTCCGCCCAGTCATCAGGATTCGTACCTGCTAGCCTTGTACACGTCTAGCTCTGAGTCATCAGGGTTCGTACCTGATAGCCTTGTACACGTCTAGCTCTGAGTCATCAGGATTCGTACCTGCTAGCCTTGTACACGTCT
>NW_021822723.1:142811-160311 GCF_901001165.1 Salmo trutta
GGTAGCCTAGTGGTTAAGAGCGTTGGGCCAGTAACCAGCAGGTAGCCTAGTGGTTAAGAGCGTTGGGCCAGTAACCAGCAGGTAGCCTAGTGGTTAAGAGCGTTGGGCGAGTAACCAGCAGGTAGCCTAGTGGTTAAGAGCGTTGGGCTAGTAACCAGCAGGTAGCCTAGTGGTTAAGAGCGTTGGGCCAGTAACCAGCGGGTAGCCTAGTGGTTAAGAGCGTTGGGCCTGTAACCAGCAGGTAGCCTAGTGGTTAAGAGCATTGGGCTAGTAACCAGCAGGTAGCCTAGTGGTTAAGAGCGTTGGGCTAGTAACCAGCAGGTAGCCTAGTGGTTAAGAGCGTTGGGCTAGTAACCAGCAGGTAGCCTAGTGGTTAAGAGTGTTGGGCCAGTAACCAGCAGGTAGCCTAGTGGTTAAGAGCGTTGGGCCAGTAACCAGCAGGTAGCCTAGTGGTTAAGAGCGTTGGGCGAGTAACCAGCAGGTAGCCTAGTGGTTAAGAGCGTTGGGCTAGTAACCAGCAGGTAGCCTAGTGGTTAAGAGCGTTGGGCTAGTAACCAGCAGGTAGCCTAGTGGTTAAGAGCGTTGGGCTAGTAACCAGCAGGTAGCCTAGTGGTTAGAGCGTTGGACTAGTAACCAGCAGGTAGCCTAGTGGTTAAAAGCGTTGGGCTAGTAACCAGCAAGTAGCCTAGTGGTTAAGAGCGTTGGGCAAGTAACCAGCAGGTAGCCTAGTGGTTAAGAGCGTTGGGCTAGTAACCAGCAGGTAGCCTAGTGGTTAAAAGCGTTGGGCCAGTAACCAGCAGGTAGCCTAGTGGTTAAGTGCGTTGGGCTAGTAACCAGCAGGAAGCCTAGTGGTTAAGAGCGTTGGGCTAGTAACCAGCAGGTAGCCTAGTGGTTAAGAGCGTTGGGCTAGTAACCAGCAGGTAGCCTAGTGGTTAAGAGCGTTGGGCCAGTAACCAGCAGGTAGCCTAGTGGTTAAGTACGTTGGGCTAGTAACCAGCAGGAAGCCTAGTGGTTAAGAGCGTTGGGCTAGTAACCAGCAGGTAGCCTAGTGGTTAAGAGCGTTGGGTCAGTAACCAGCAGGTAGCCTAGTGGTTAAGAGCATTGGGCCAGTAACCAGCAGGTAGCCTAGTGGTTAAGAGCGTTGGGTCAGTAACCAGCAGGTAGCCTAGTGGTTAAGAGCGTTGGGCTAGTAACCAGCAGGTAGCCTAGTGGTTAAGAGCGTTGGGCTAGTAACCAGCAGGTAGCCTAGTGGTTAAGAGCGTTGGCCCAGTAACCAGCAGGTAGCCTAGTGGTTAAGAGCGTTGGGCCAGTAACCAGCAGGTAGCCTAGTGGTTAAGAGTGTTGGGCCTGTAACCAGCAGGTAGCCTAGTGGTTAAGAGCGTTGGGCTAGTAACCAGCAGGTAGCCTAGTGGTTAAGAGCGTTGGGCCAGTAACCAGCAGGTAGCCTAGTGGTTAAGAGCGTTGGGCCAGTAACCAGCAGGTAGCCTAGTGGTTAAGAGCGTTGGGCCAGTAACCAGCAGGTAGCCTAGTGGTTAAGAGCGTTGGGCCAGTAACCAGCAGGTAGCCTAGTGGTTAAGAGCGTTGGGCCAGTAACCAGCAGGTAGCCTAGTGGTTAAGAGCGTTGGGCCTGTAACCAGCAGGTAGCCTAGTGGTTAAGAGCGTTGGGCTAGTAACCAGCAGGTAGCCTAGTGGTTAAGAGCGTTGGGCTAGTAACCAGCAGGTAGCCTAGTGGTTAAGAGCATTGGGCTAGTAACCAGCAGGTAGCCTAGTGGTTAAGAGCGTTGGGCTAGTCCAGCAGGTAGCCTAGTGGTTAAGAGCGTTGGGCTAGTAACCAGCAGGTAGCCTAGTGGTTAAGAGTGTTGGGCTAGTAACCAGCAGGTAGCCTAGTGGTTAAGAGTGTTGGGCTAGTAACCAGCAGGTAGCCTAGTGGTTAAGAGCGTTGGGCCAGTAACCAGCAGGTAGCCTAGTGGTTAAGTACGTTGGGCTAGTAACCAGCAGGAAGCCTAGTGGTTAAGAGCGTTGGGCTAGTAACCAGCAGGTAGCCTAGTGGTTAAGAGCGTTGGGTCAGTAACCAGCAGGTAGCCTAGTGGTTAAGAGCATTGGGCCAGTAACCAGCAGGTAGCCTAGTGGTTAAGAGCGTTGGGTCAGTAACCAGCAGGTAGCCTAGTGGTTAAGAGCGTTGGGCTAGTAACCAGCAGGTAGCCTAGTGGTTAAGAGCGTTGGGCTAGTAACCAGCAGGTAGCCTAGTGGTTAAGAGCGTTGGCCCAGTAACCAGCAGGTAGCCTAGTGGTTAAGAGCGTTGGGCCTGTAACCAGCAGGTAGCCTAGTGGTTAAGAGCGTTGGGCTAGTAACCAGCAGGTAGCCTAGTGGTTAAGAGCGTTGGGCCAGTAACCAGCAGGTAGCCTAGTGGTTAAGAGCGTTGGGCCAGTAACCAGCAGGTAGCCTAGTGGTTAAGAGCATTGGGCCAGTAACCAGCAGGTAGCCTAGTGGTTAAGAGCGTTGGGCCAGTAACCAGCAGGTAGCCTAGTGGTTAAGAGCGTTGGGCCAGTAACCAGCAGGTAGCCTAGTGGTTAAGAGCGTTGGGCCTGTAACCAGCAGGTAGCCTAGTGGTTAAGAGTGTTGGGCTAGTAACCAGCAGGTAGCCTAGTGGTTAAGAGCGTTGGGCTAGTAACCAGCAGGTAGCCTAGTGGTTAAGAGCATTGGGCTAGTAACCAGCAGGTAGCCTAGTGGTTAAGAGCGTTGGGCCAGTAACCAGCAGGTAGCCTAGTGGTTAAGAGCGTTGGGCCAGTAACCAGCAGGTAGCCTAGTGGTTAAGAGCGTTGGGCGAGTAACCAGCAGGTAGCCTAGTGGTTAAGAGCGTTGGGCTAGTAACCAGCAGGTAGCCTAGTGGTTAAGAGCGTTGGGCCAGTAACCAGCGGGTAGCCTAGTGGTTAAGAGCGTTGGGCCTGTAACCAGCAGGTAGCCTAGTGGTTAAGAGCATTGGGCTAGTAACCAGCAGGTAGCCTAGTGGTTAAGAGCGTTGGGCTAGTAACCAGCAGGTAGCCTAGTGGTTAAGAGCGTTGGTCTAGTAACCAGCAGGTAGCCTAGTGGTTAAGAGTGTTGGGCCAGTAACCAGCAGGTAGCCTAGTGGTTAAGAGCGTTGGGCCAGTAACCAGCAGGTAGCCTAGTGGTTAAGAGCGTTGGGCGAGTAACCAGCAGGTAGCCTAGTGGTTAAGAGCGTTGGGCTAGTAACCAGCAGGTAGCCTAGTGGTTAAGAGCGTTGGGCTAGTAACCAGCAGGTAGCCTAGTGGTTAAGAGCGTTGGGCTAGTAACCAGCAGGTAGCCTAGTGGTTAGAGCGTTGGACTAGTAACCAGCAGGTAGCCTAGTGGTTAAAAGCGTTGGGCTAGTAACCAGCAGGTAGCCTAGTGGTTAAGAGCGTTGGGCAAGTAACCAGCAGGTAGCCTAGTGGTTAAGAGCGTTGGGCTAGTAACCAGCAGGTAGCCTAGTGGTTAAGAGCGTTGGGCCGGTAACCAGCAGGTAGCCTAGTGGTTAAGAGCGTTGGGCCAGTAACCAGCAGGTAGCCTAGTGGTTAAGAGCGTTGGGCCAGTAACCAGCAGGTAGCCTAGTGGTTAAGAGCGTTGGGCCTGTAACCAGCAGGTAGCCTAGTGGTTAAGAGCGTTGGGCCTGTAACCAGCAGGTAGCCTAGTGGTTAAGAGCGTTGGGCTAGTAACCAGCAGGTAGCCTAGTGGTTAAGAGCGTTGGGCCAGTAACCAGCAGGTAGCCTAGTGGTTAAGAGCGTTGGGCTAGTAACCAGCAGGTAGCCTAGTGGTTAAGAGCGTTGGGCTAGTAACCAGCAGGTAGCCTAGTGGTTAAGAGCGTTGGGCCAGTAACCAGCAGGTAGCCTAGTGGTTAAGAGTGTTGGGCCGGTAACCAGCAGGTAGCCTAGTGGTTAAGAGCGTTGGTCTAGTAACCAGCAGGTAGCCTAGTGGTTAAGAGCGTTGGGCCAGTAACCAGCAGGTAGCCTAGTGGTTAAGAGCGTTGGGCCAGTAACCAGCAGGTAGCCTAGTGGTTAAGAGCGTTGGGCCAGTAACCAGCAGGTAGCCTAGTGGTTAAGAGCGTTGGGCCAGTAACCAGCAGGTAGCCTAGTGGTTAAGAGCGTTGGGCCAGTAACCAGCAGGTAGCCTAGTGGTTAAGAGCGTTGGGCTAGTAACCAGCAGGTAGCCTAGTGGTTAAGAGCGTTGGGCTAGTAACCAGCAGGTAGCCTAGTGGTTAAGAGCGTTGGGCCTGTAACCAGCAGGTAGCCTAGTGGTTAAGAGCGTTGGGCTAGTAACCAGCAGGTAGCCTAGTGGTTAAGAGCGTTGGGCAAGTAACCAGCAGGTAGCCTAGTGGTTAAGAGCGTTGGGCTAGTAACCAGCAGGTAGCCTAGTGGTTAAGAGCGTTGGGCCGGTAACCAGCAGGTAGCCTAGTGGTTAAGAGCGTTGGGCAAGTAACCAGCAGGTAGCCTAGTGGTTAAGAGCGTTGGTCTAGTAACCAGCAGGTAGCCTAGTGGTTAAGAGCGTTGGGCCAGTAACCAGCAGGTAGCCTAGTGGTTAAGAGCATTGGGCCAGTAACCAGCAGGTAGCCTAGTGGTTAAGAGCGTTGGGTCAGTAACCAGCAGGTAGCCTAGTGGTTAAGAGCGTTGGGCTAGTAACCAGCAGGTAGCCTAGTGGTTAAGAGCGTTGGGCTAGTAACCAGCAGGTAGCCTAGTGGTTAAGAGCGTTGGCCCAGTAACCAGCAGGTAGCCTAGTGGTTAAGAGCGTTGGGCCAGTAACCAGCAGGTAGCCTAGTGGTTAAGAGTGTTGGGCCTGTAACCAGCAGGTAGCCTAGTGGTTAAGAGCGTTGGGCTAGTAACCAGCAGGTAGCCTAGTGGTTAAGAGCGTTGGGCCAGTAACCAGCAGGTAGCCTAGTGGTTAAGAGCGTTGGGCCAGTAACCAGCAGGTAGCCTAGTGGTTAAGAGCGTTGGGCCAGTAACCAGCAGGTAGCCTAGTGGTTAAGAGCGTTGGGCCAGTAACCAGCAGGTAGCCTAGTGGTTAAGAGCGTTGGGCCAGTAACCAGCAGGTAGCCTAGTGGTTAAGAGCGTTGGGCCTGTAACCAGCAGGTAGCCTAGTGGTTAAGAGCGTTGGGCTAGTAACCAGCAGGTAGCCTAGTGGTTAAGAGCGTTGGGCTAGTAACCAGCAGGTAGCCTAGTGGTTAAGATCATTGGGCTAGTAACCAGCAGGTAGCCTAGTGGTTAAGAGTGTTGGGTTAGTAACCAGCAGGTAGCCTAGTGGTTAAGAGCGTTGTGCTAGTAACCAGCAGGTAGCCTAGTGGTTAAGAGCGTTGGGCCAGTAACCAGCAGGTAGCCTAGTGGTTAAGTGCGTTGGGCTAGTAACCAGCAGGAAGCCTAGTGGTTAAGAGCGTTGGGCTAGTAACCAGCAGGTAGCCTAGTGGTTAAGAGTGTTGGGCTAGTAACCAGCAGGTAGCCTAGTGGTTAAGAGCGTTGGGCCAGTAACCAGCAGGTAGCCTAGTGGTTAAGTACGTTGGGCTAGTAACCAGCAGGAAGCCTAGTGGTTAAGAGCGTTGGGCTAGTAACCAGCAGGTAGCCTAGTGGTTAAGAGCGTTGGGTCAGTAACCAGCAGGTAGCCTAGTGGTTAAGAGCATTGGGCCAGTAACCAGCAGGTAGCCTAGTGGTTAAGAGCGTTGGGTCAGTAACCAGCAGGTAGCCTAGTGGTTAAGAGCGTTGGGCTAGTAACCAGCAGGTAGCCTAGTGGTTAAGAGCGTTGGGCTAGTAACCAGCAGGTAGCCTAGTGGTTAAGAGCGTTGGCCCAGTAACCAGCAGGTAGCCTAGTGGTTAAGAGCGTTGGGCCAGTAACCAGCAGGTAGCCTAGTGGTTAAGAGCGTTGGGCCTGTAACCAGCAGGTAGCCTAGTGGTTAAGAGCGTTGGGCTAGTAACCAGCAGGTAGCCTAGTGGTTAAGAGCGTTGGGCCAGTAACCAGCAGGTAGCCTAGTGGTTAAGAGCGTTGGGCCAGTAACCAGCAGGTAGCCTAGTGGTTAAGAGCATTGGGCCAGTAACCAGCAGGTAGCCTAGTGGTTAAGAGCGTTGGGCCAGTAACCAGCAGGTAGCCTAGTGGTTAAGAGCGTTGGGCCAGTAACCAGCAGGTAGCCTAGTGGTTAAGAGCGTTGGGCCTGTAACCAGCAGGTAGCCTAGTGGTTAAGAGCGTTGGGCTAGTAACCAGCAGGTAGCCTAGTGGTTAAGAGCGTTGGGCTAGTAACCAGCAGGTAGCCTAGTGGTTAAGAGCATTGGGCTAGTAACCAGCAGGTAGCCTAGTGGTTAAGAGCGTTGGGCAAGTAACCAGCAGGTAGCCTAGTGGTTAAGAGCGTTGGGCTAGTAACCAGCAGGTAGCCTAGTGGTTAAGAGCGTTGGGCCAGTAACCAGCAGGTAGCCTAGTGGTTAAGTGCGTTGGGCTAGTAACCAGCAGGAAGCCTAGTGGTTAAGAGCGTTGGGCTAGTAACCAGCAGGTAGCCTAGTGGTTAAGAGCGTTGGGCTAGTAACCAGCAGGTAGCCTAGTGGTTAAGAGCGTTGGGCCAGTAACCAGCAGGTAGCCTAGTGGTTAAGTACGTTGGGCTAGTAACCAGCAGGAAGCCTAGTGGTTAAGAGCGTTGGGCTAGTAACCAGCAGGTAGCCTAGTGGTTAAGAGCGTTGGGTCAGTAACCAGCAGGTAGCCTAGTGGTTAAGAGCATTGGGCCAGTAACCAGCAGGTAGCCTAGTGGTTAAGAGCGTTGGGTCAGTAACCAGCAGGTAGCCTAGTGGTTAAGAGCGTTGGGCTAGTAACCAGCAGGTAGCCTAGTGGTTAAGAGATTTGGGCTAGTAACCAGCAGGTAGCCTAGTGGTTAAGAGCGTTGGCCCAGTAACCAGCAGGTAGCCTAGTGGTTAAGAGCGTTGGGCCAGTAACCAGCAGGTAGCCTAGTGGTTAAGAGTGTTGGGCCTGTAACCAGCAGGTAGCCTAGTGGTTAAGAGCGTTGGGCTAGTAACCAGCAGGTAGCCTAGTGGTTAAGAGCGTTGGGCCAGTAACCAGCAGGTAGCCTAGTGGTTAAGAGCGTTGGGCCAGTAACCAGCAGGTAGCCTAGTGGTTAAGAGCGTTGGGCCAGTAACCAGCAGGTAGCCTAGTGGTTAAGAGCGTTGGGCCAGTAACCAGCAGGTAGCCTAGTGGTTAAGAGCGTTGGGCCAGTAACCAGCAGGTAGCCTAGTGGTTAAGAGCGTTGGGCCTGTAACCAGCAGGTAGCCTAGTGGTTAAGAGCGTTGGGCTAGTAACCAGCAGGTAGCCTAGTGGTTAAGAGCGTTGGGCTAGTAACCAGCAGGTAGCCTAGTGGTTAAGAGCATTGGGCTAGTAACCAGCAGGTAGCCTAGTGGTTAAGAGCGTTGGGCTAGTCCAGCAGGTAGCCTAGTGGTTAAGAGCGTTGGGCTAGTAACCAGCAGGTAGCCTAGTGGTTAAGAGTGTTGGGTTAGTAACCAGCAGGTAGCCTAGTGGTTAAGAGCGTTGGGCTAGTAACCAGCAGGTAGCCTAGTGGTTAAGAGCGTTGGGCCAGTAACCAGCAGGTAGCCTAGTGGTTAAGTGCGTTGGGCTAGTAACCAGCAGGAAGCCTAGTGGTTAAGAGCGTTGGGCTAGTAACCAGCAGGTAGCCTAGTGGTTAAGAGTGTTGGGCTAGTAACCAGCAGGTAGCCTAGTGGTTAAGAGCGTTGGGCCAGTAACCAGCAGGTAGCCTAGTGGTTAAGTACGTTGGGCTAGTAACCAGCAGGAAGCCTAGTGGTTAAGAGCGTTGGGCTAGTAACCAGCAGGTAGCCTAGTGGTTAAGAGCGTTGGGTCAGTAACTAGCAGGTAGCCTAGTGGTTAAGAGCATTGGGCCAGTAACCAGCAGGTAGCCTAGTGGTTAAGAGCGTTGGGTCAGTAACCAGCAGGTAGCCTAGTGGTTAAGAGCGTTGGGCTAGTAACCAGCAGGTAGCCTAGTGGTTAAGAGCGTTGGGCTAGTAACCAGCAGGTAGCCTAGTGGTTAAGAGCGTTGGCCCAGTAACCAGCAGGTAGCCTAGTGGTTAAGAGCGTTGGGCCAGTAACCAGCAGGTAGCCTAGTGGTTAAGAGCGTTGGGCCTGTAACCAGCAGGTAGCCTAGTGGTTAAGAGCGTTGGGCTAGTAACCAGCAGGTAGCCTAGTGGTTAAGAGCGTTGGGCCAGTAACCAGCAGGTAGCCTAGTGGTTAAGAGCGTTGGGCCAGTAACCAGCAGGTAGCCTAGTGGTTAAGAGCATTGGGCCAGTAACCAGCAGGTAGCCTAGTGGTTAAGAGCGTTGGGCCAGTAACCAGCAGGTAGCCTAGTGGTTAAGAGCGTTGGGCCAGTAACCAGCAGGTAGCCTAGTGGTTAAGAGCGTTGGGCCTGTAACCAGCAGGTAGCCTAGTGGTTAAGAGCGTTGGGCTAGTAACCAGCAGGTAGCCTAGTGGTTAAGAGCGTTGGGCTAGTAACCAGCAGGTAGCCTAGTGGTTAAGAGCATTGGGCTAGTAACCAGCAGGTAGCCTAGTGGTTAAGAGCGTTGGGCCAGTAACCAGCAGGTAGCCTAGTGGTTAAGAGCGTTGGGCCAGTAACCAGCAGGTAGCCTAGTGGTTAAGAGCGTTGGGCGAGTAACCAGCAGGTAGCCTAGTGGTTAAGAGCGTTGGGCTAGTAACCAGCGGGTAGCCTAGTGGTTAAGAGCGTTGGGCCAGTAACCAGCGGGTAGCCTAGTGGTTAAGAGCGTTGGGCCTGTAACCAGCAGGTAGCCTAGTGGTTAAGAGCATTGGGCTAGTAACCAGCAGGTAGCCTAGTGGTTAAGAGCGTTGGGCTAGTAACCAGCAGGTAGCCTAGTGGTTAAGAGCGTTGGTCTAGTAACCAGCAGGTAGCCTAGTGGTTAAGAGTGTTGGGCCAGTAACCAGCAGGTAGCCTAGTGGTTAAGAGCGTTGGGCCAGTAACCAGCAGGTAGCCTAGTGGTTAAGAGCGTTGGGCGAGTAACCAGCAGGTAGCCTAGTGGTTAAGAGCGTTGGGCTAGTAACCAGCAGGTAGCCTAGTGGTTAAGAGCGTTGGGCTAGTAACCAGCAGGTAGCCTAGTGGTTAAGAGCGTTGGGCTAGTAACCAGCAGGTAGCCTAGTGGTTAGAGCGTTGGACTAGTAACCAGCAGGTAGCCTAGTGGTTAAAAGCGTTGGGCTAGTAACCAGCAGGTAGCCTAGTGGTTAAGAGCGTTGGGCAAGTAACCAGCAGGTAGCCTAGTGGTTAAGAGCGTTGGGCTAGTAACCAGCAGGTAGCCTAGTGGTTAAGAGCGTTGGGCTAGTAACCAGCAGGTAGCCTAGTGGTTAAGAGCATTGGGCTAGTAACCAGCAGGTAGCCTAGTGGTTAAGAGCGTTGGGCTAGTCCAGCAGGTAGCCTAGTGGTTAAGAGCGTTGGGCTAGTAACCAGCAGGTAGCCTAGTGGTTAAGAGTGTTGGGTTAGTAACCAGCAGGTAGCCTAGTGGTTAAGAGCGTTGGGCTAGTAACCAGCAGGTAGCCTAGTGGTTAAGAGCGTTGGGCCAGTAACCAGCAGGTAGCCTAGTGGTTAAGTGCGTTGGGCTAGTAACCAGCAGGAAGCCTAGTGGTTAAGTACGTTGGGCTAGTAACCAGCAGGAAGCCTAGTGGTTAAGAGCGTTGGGCTAGTAACCAGCAGGTAGCCTAGTGGTTAAGAGCGTTGGGTCAGTAACTAGCAGGTAGCCTAGTGGTTAAGAGCATTGGGCCAGTAACCAGCAGGTAGCCTAGTGGTTAAGAGCGTTGGGTCAGTAACCAGCAGGTAGCCTAGTGGTTAAGAGCGTTGGGCTAGTAACCAGCAGGTAGCCTAGTGGTTAAGAGCGTTGGGCCAGTAACCAGCAGGTAGCCTAGTGGTTAAGAGCGTTGGCCCAGTAACCAGCAGGTAGCCTAGTGGTTAAGAGCGTTGGGCCAGTAACCAGCAGGTAGCCTAGTGGTTAAGAGCGTTGGGCCTGTAACCAGCAGGTAGCCTAGTGGTTAAGAGCGTTGGGCTAGTAACCAGCAGGTAGCCTAGTGGTTAAGAGCGTTGGGCCAGTAACCAGCAGGTAGCCTAGTGGTTAAGAGCGTTGGGCCAGTAACAAGCAGGTAGCCTAGTGGTTAAGAGCATTGGGCCAGTAACCAGCAGGTAGCCTAGTGGTTAAGAGCGTTGGGCCAGTAACCAGCAGGTAGCCTAGTGGTTAAGAGCGTTGGGCCAGTAACCAGCAGGTAGCCTAGTGGTTAAGAGCGTTGGGCCTGTAACCAGCAGGTAGCCTAGTGGTTAAGAGCTTTGGGCTAGTAACCAGCAGGTAGCCTAGTGGTTAAGAGCGTTGGGCTAGTAACCAGCAGGTAGCCTAGTGGTTAAGAGCATTGGGCTAGTAACCAGCAGGTAGCCTAGTGGTTAAGAGCGTTGGGCCAGTAACCAGCAGGTAGCCTAGTGGTTAAGAGCGTTGGGCCAGTAACCAGCAGGTAGCCTAGTGGTTAAGAGCGTTGGGCGAGTAACCAGCAGGTAGCCTAGTGGTTAAGAGCGTTGGGCTAGTAACCAGCGGGTAGCCTAGTGGTTAAGAGCGTTGGGCCAGTAACCAGCGGGTAGCCTAGTGGTTAAGAGCGTTGGGCCTGTAACCAGCAGGTAGCCTAGTGGTTAAGAGCATTGGGCTAGTAACCAGCAGGTAGCCTAGTGGTTAAGAGCGTTGGGCTAGTAACCAGCAGGTAGCCTAGTGGTTAAGAGCGTTGGTCTAGTAACCAGCAGGTAGCCTAGTGGTTAAGAGTGTTGGGCCAGTAACCAGCAGGTAGCCTAGTGGTTAAGAGCGTTGGGCCAGTAACCAGCAGGTAGCCTAGTGGTTAAGAGCGTTGGGCGAGTAACCAGCAGGTAGCCTAGTGGTTAATAGCGTTGGGCTAGTAACCAGCAGGTAGCCTAGTGGTTAAGAGCGTTGGGCTAGTAACCAGCAGGTAGCCTAGTGGTTAAGAGCGTTGGGCTAGTAACCAGCAGGTAGCCTAGTGGTTAGAGCGTTGGACTAGTAACCAGCAGGTAGCCTAGTGGTTAAAAGCGTTGGGCTAGTAACCAGCAGGTAGCCTAGTGGTTAAGAGCGTTGGGCAAGTAACCAGCAGGTAGCCTAGTGGTTAAGAGCGTTGGGCTAGTAACCAGCAGGTAGCCTAGTGGTTAAGAGCGTTGGGCCGGTAACCAGCAGGTAGCCTAGTGGTTAAGAGCGTTGGGCCAGTAACCAGCAGGTAGCCTAGTGGTTAAGAGCGTTGGGCCAGTAACCAGCAGGTAGCCTAGTGGTTAAGAGCGTTGGGCCTGTAACCAGCAGGTAGCCTAGTGGTTAAGAGCGTTGGGCCTGTAACCAGCAGGTAGCCTAGTGGTTAAGAGCGTTGGGCTAGTAACCAGCAGGTAGCCTAGTGGTTAAGAGCGTTGGGCCAGTAACCAGCAGGTAGCCTAGTGGTTAAGAGCGTTGGGCTAGTAACCAGCAGGTAGCCTAGTGGTTAAGAGCGTTGGGCTAGTAACCAGCAGGTAGCCTAGTGGTTAAGAGCGTTGGGCCAGTAACCAGCAGGTAGCCTAGTGGTTAAGAGTGTTGGGCCGGTAACCAGCAGGTAGCCTAGTGGTTAAGAGCGTTGGTCTAGTAACCAGCAGGTAGCCTAGTGGTTAAGAGCGTTGGGCCAGTAACCAGCAGGTAGCCTAGTGGTTAAGAGCGTTGGGCCAGTAACCAGCAGGTAGCCTAGTGGTTAAGAGCGTTGGGCCAGTAACCAGCAGGTAGCCTAGTGGTTAAGAGCGTTGGGCCAGTAACCAGCAGGTAGCCTAGTGGTTAAGAGCGTTGGGCCAGTAACCAGCAGGTAGCCTAGTGGTTAAGAGCGTTGGGCTAGTAACCAGCAGGTAGCCTAGTGGTTAAGAGCGTTGGGCTAGTAACCAGCAGGTAGCCTAGTGGTTAAGAGCGTTGGGCTAGTAACCAGCAGGTAGCCTAGTGGTTAAGAGCGTTGGGCTAGTAACCAGCAGGTAGCCTAGTGGTTAAGAGCGTTGTGCAAGTAACCAGCAGGTAGCCTAGTGGTTAAGAGCGTTGGGCTAGTAACCAGCAGGTAGCCTAGTGGTTAAGAGCGTTGGGCCGGTAACCAGCAGGTAGCCTAGTGGTTAAGAGCGTTGGGCAAGTAACCAGCAGGTAGCCTAGTGGTTAAGAGCGTTGGTCTAGTAACCAGCAGGTAGCCTAGTGGTTAAGAGCGTTGGGCCAGTAACCAGCAGGTAGCCTAGTGGTTAAGAGCATTGGGCCAGTAACCAGCAGGTAGCCTAGTGGTTAAGAGCGTTGGGTCAGTAACCAGCAGGTAGCCTAGTGGTTAAGAGCGTTGGGCTAGTAACCAGCAGGTAGCCTAGTGGTTAAGAGCGTTGGGCTAGTAACCAGCAGGTAGCCTAGTGGTTAAGAGCGTTGGCCCAGTAACCAGCAGGTAGCCTAGTGGTTAAGAGCGTTGGGCCAGTAACCAGCAGGTAGCCTAGTGGTTAAGAGTGTTGGGCCTGTAACCAGCAGGTAGCCTAGTGGTTAAGAGCGTTGGGCTAGTAACCAGCAGGTAGCCTAGTGGTTAAGAGCGTTGGGCCAGTAACCAGCAGGTAGCCTAGTGGTTAAGAGCGTTGGGCCAGTAACCAGCAGGTAGCCTAGTGGTTAAGAGCGTTGGGCCAGTAACCAGCAGGTAGCCTAGTGGTTAAGAGCGTTGGGCCAGTAACCAGCAGGTAGCCTAGTGGTTAAGAGCGTTGGGTCAGTAACCAGCAGGTAGCCTAGTGGTTAAGAGCATTGGGCCAGTAACCAGCAGGTAGCCTAGTGGTTAAGAGCGTTGGGTCAGTAACCAGCAGGTAGCCTAGTGGTTAAGAGCGTTGGGCTAGTAACCAGCAGGTAGCCTAGTGGTTAAGAGCGTTGGGCTAGTAACCAGCAGGTAGCCTAGTGGTTAAGAGCGTTGGCCCAGTAACCAGCAGGTAGCCTAGTGGTTAAGAGCGTTGGGCCAGTAACCAGCAGGTAGCCTAGTGGTTAAGAGCGTTGGGCCTGTAACCAGCAGGTAGCCTAGTGGTTAAGAGCGTTGGGCTAGTAACCAGCAGGTAGCCTAGTGGTTAAGAGCGTTGGGCCAGTAACCAGCAGGTAGCCTAGTGGTTAAGAGCGTTGGGCCAGTAACCAGCAGGTAGCCTAGTGGTTAAGAGCATTGGGCCAGTAACCAGCAGGTAGCCTAGTGGTTAAGAGCGTTGGGCCAGTAACCAGCAGGTAGCCTAGTGGTTAAGAGCGTTGGGCCAGTAACCAGCAGGTAGCCTAGTGGTTAAGAGCGTTGGGCCTGTAACCAGCAGGTAGCCTAGTGGTTAAGAGCGTTGGGCTAGTAACCAGCAGGTAGCCTAGTGGTTAAGAGCGTTGGGCTAGTAACCAGCAGGTAGCCTAGTGGTTAAGAGCATTGGGCTAGTAACCAGCAGGTAGCCTAGTGGTTAAGAGCGTTGGGCCAGTAACCAGCAGGTAGCCTAGTGGTTAAGAGCGTTGGGCCAGTAACCAGCAGGTAGCCTAGTGGTTAAGAGCGTTGGGCGAGTAACCAGCAGGTAGCCTAGTGGTTAAGAGCGTTGGGCTAGTAACCAGCAGGTAGCCTAGTGGTTAAGAGCGTTGGGCCAGTAACCAGCGGGTAGCCTAGTGGTTAAGAGCGTTGGGCCTGTAACCAGCAGGTAGCCTAGTGGTTAAGAGCATTGGGCTAGTAACCAGCAGGTAGCCTAGTGGTTAAGAGCGTTGGGCTAGTAACCAGCAGGTAGCCTAGTGGTTAAGAGCGTTGGTCTAGTAACCAGCAGGTAGCCTAGTGGTTAAGAGTGTTGGGCCAGTAACCAGCAGGTAGCCTAGTGGTTAAGAGCGTTGGGCCAGTAACCAGCAGGTAGCCTAGTGGTTAAGAGCGTTGGGCGAGTAACCAGCAGGTAGCCTAGTGGTTAAGAGCGTTGGGCTAGTAACCAGCAGGTAGCCTAGTGGTTAAGAGCGTTGGGCTAGTAACCAGCAGGTAGCCTAGTGGTTAAGAGCGTTGGGCTAGTAACCAGCAGGTAGCCTAGTGGTTAGAGCGTTGGACTAGTAACCAGCAGGTAGCCTAGTGGTTAAAAGCGTTGGGCTAGTAACCAGCAGGTAGCCTAGTGGTTAAGAGCGTTGGGCAAGTAACCAGCAGGTAGCCTAGTGGTTAAGAGCGTTGGGCTAGTAACCAGCAGGTAGCCTAGTGGTTAAGAGCGTTGGGCCGGTAACCAGCAGGTAGCCTAGTGGTTAAGAGCGTTGGGCCAGTAACCAGCAGGTAGCCTAGTGGTTAAGAGCGTTGGGCCAGTAACCAGCAGGTAGCCTAGTGGTTAAGAGCGTTGGGCCTGTAACCAGCAGGTAGCCTAGTGGTTAAGAGCGTTGGGCCTGTAACCAGCAGGTAGCCTAGTGGTTAAGAGCGTTGGGCTAGTAACCAGCAGGTAGCCTAGTGGTTAAGAGCGTTGGGCCAGTAACCAGCAGGTAGCCTAGTGGTTAAGAGCGTTGGGCTAGTAACCAGCAGGTAGCCTAGTGGTTAAGAGCGTTGGGCTAGTAACCAGCAGGTAGCCTAGTGGTTAAGAGCGTTGGGCCAGTAACCAGCAGGTAGCCTAGTGGTTAAGAGTGTTGGGCCGGTAACCAGCAGGTAGCCTAGTGGTTAAGAGCGTTGGTCTAGTAACCAGCAGGTAGCCTAGTGGTTAAGAGCGTTGGGCCAGTAACCAGCAGGTAGCCTAGTGGTTAAGAGCGTTGGGCCAGTAACCAGCAGGTAGCCTAGTGGTTAAGAGCGTTGGGCCAGTAACCAGCAGGTAGCCTAGTGGTTAAGAGCGTTGGGCTAGTAACCAGCAGGTAGCCTAGTGGTTAAGAGCGTTGGGCTAGTAACCAGCAGGTAGCCTAGTGGTTAAGAGCGTTGGGCTAGTAACCAGCAGGTAGCCTAGTGGTTAAGAGCGTTGGGCTAGTAACCAGCAGGTAGCCTAGTGGTTAAGAGCGTTGGGCAAGTAACCAGCAGGTAGCCTAGTGGTTAAGAGCGTTGGGCCGGTAACCAGCAGGTAGCCTAGTGGTTAAGAGCGTTGGGCAAGTAACCAGCAGGTAGCCTAGTGGTTAAGAGCGTTGGTCTAGTAACCAGCAGGTAGCCTAGTGGTTAAGAGCGTTGGGCCAGTAACCAGCAGGTAGCCTAGTGGTTAAGAGCGTTGGGCTAGTAACCAGCAGGTAGCCTAGTGGTTAAGAGCGTTGGGCCGGTAACCAGCAGGTAGCCTAGTGGTTAAGAGCGTTGGGCTAGTAACCAGCAGGTAGCCTAGTGGTTAAGAGCGTTGGGCTAGTAACCAGCAGGTAGCCTAGTGGTTAAGAGCGTTGGGCTAGTAACCAGCAGGTAGCCTAGTGGTTAAGAGCGTTGGGCTTGTAACCAGCAGGTAGCCTAGTGGTTAAGAGCGTTGGGCCGGTAACCAACAGGTAGCCTAGTGGTTAAGAGCGTTGGGCTAGTAACTGAAATGTTGCTAGTTTGAGTGCCCAACACCACTAGGTGAAAAATCTGTGGGCCGTGACAACACTGCAGTGCTTTCAGAAAGTATTCACACTTCCTGACTTTTTTTTCTTGCAAAGAAGGGCACTTATTGGTCGATGGGTAAAAAAGGCAGACGTTGAATATCCCTCTGAGCGTGGTGAAGTTATTAATTACACTTTGGATGCTGTATCAATACACCCAAGACACTACAAAGATACAGGCGTCCTTCCTAACTAAGTTGCCGGAGAGGAAGGAAATTGCTCAGGGATTTTCACCATGAGGCCAATGGTGACTTTAAAACAGTTACAGAGTTGAATGGCTGTGATAGGAGAAAAATTGAGGATGGATCAACAACATTGTAGTTATTCCACAATACTAACCTAATTGACACCGTGAAACAGAAGCCTGTACAGAATAAAAATACTCCTAAACATGCATCCTGTTTGCAAAAAGGCACTAAAGTAAAACTGCAATAAATGTGGCAAAACAATTAACGTTTTGTCCTGAATACAAAGTGTTTGGGGAAAATCGAACAGAACACATTACTAAGCACCACTCCATATTTTCAAGGATAGTAGTGGCTGCGTCATGTTATGGGTATGCTTGTAATTGTTCAAGGACTGGGGAGTTTTTCAGGATTAACAAGGAATGGAGCTAAGCACAGGCAAAATCCTAGAGGAAAACCTGGTTCAGTCTGCTTTCCACCAGACACTGGGAGACAAATGTATCTTCCAGCAGGACAATAACTTAAAACACAAGGCCAAATCTACACTGGAGTTGTTTACCAAGAAGCCCGTAAACGTTCCTGAGTGGCAGAGTTAAGGTTTTGACTTAAATTGACTTTGTCATTATGGGGTATTGTGTGTAGACAACATTCAGCCTGTAACACAACAAAATGTGGAATCGGTCAAGGGGTGTGAATTCTTTCTGAAGGCGCTGTGTGAAATAGGACAAATGTAGACACCCACCTTATATTATTTTAAGATCCTGTTTATTTCTATGTGAGAGAGAGAGAGAAAGAGAGAGAGAGAGAAGAGAGAGAGAGAGAAAGAGAGAGAGAAAGAGAGAGAGAGAAAGAGAGAGAGAGAAAGAGAGAGAGGGGAAGAGAGAGAGAGAGAGAGAGACAGGCAGAGAGAGAGAGAGAGACAGAGAGAGACAGGCAGAGAGAGAGAGAGAGAGAGAGAAAGAGACAGGCAGAGAGAGAGAGATGTTTGAAGAAGATTTCTAGATTGTTCCCCGGGTCTCACAAAACAACCACTCCTGTCAAATGCCTCGCCACATTCTGTAAGGTTGTTCCACCAATTTTGTGAAATGTAACTTGTAAGAGGATATATATATATATATATAGATCTAAAAAATACTACAGTAAGTGTCTATTAAGTGGTAAATAAAGTAACAGGGTAATCCATTTCATCTTAAAAATCAACCCTGTCGTGAGAATGGAAGCTTTTTGTTTGTAACATGGAGGGGCAATTGAATGCAAACTTCACCCAAAACAATGAAGCGTTTCTAGCCTGTCTATCTGTGGATAATAGGGTTGACGTGTTCTGGTCTACCTGCTCAGTTTTCCACCAAAAACACACTAGAAAATATCCAAAAAAGAGTAGAACAAGCTGCTTTTACTGTTAGATTTTTCAGCTTTAAATATCTAAACAAGGAATAGTTTCACCACATTTATTAAATGAGAGTCATGTAACAGGATTCATCTTAAAATGAGGGACAGATGTAAATGAATCACATTATTAAATAAATAATGATCTACCAGAAAATCACTTTGTTAAAGAAACAAAATAATTGGGACTTAAATTTTTTATAGGGGGGTTAAGTGGATTGAAATGTTCCTAGGAGCTCCAAAGTGTTGATGGACGGACGGACGTCAAAATGCAGAAATTGGCCACTTTAGCAAGCCTTTATTCATATAAAAAAATCTGATTTATTGAATTATCCATGTGGTCTATATTAAAGGGCACATCATTTA
>NW_021822723.1:164713-207299 GCF_901001165.1 Salmo trutta
CCTACCTCCTTACCTCCTGACCTCCCTCCCTACCCCCTTACCTCCTGACCTCCCTCCCTACCTCCCTACCTCCTTACCTCCTGACCTCCCTCCCTACCTCCTGACCTCCCTCCCTACCTCCTGACCTCCCTCCCTACCTCCTTACCTCATGACCTCCATCCCTAACTTCCTACCTCCTGACCTCCCTACCTGCCGACCTCCCTTCCTCCTGACCTCCCTGGCTGATACAGTAGAGATGTGCTGTTGTTTACGCTACGACCTCACACGGTAGAGATGTGCTGTTGTTTACGCTACGACCTCACACAGTAGAGATGTGTTGTTGTTTACGCTACGACCTCACACGGTAGAGATGTGCTGTTGTTTACGCTACGACCTCACACGGTAGAGATGTGTTGTTGTTTACGCTACGACCTCACACAGTAGAGATGTGCTGTTGTTTACGCTACGACCTCACACAGTAGTGATGTGCTGTTGTTTACGCTACGACCTCACACGGTAGAGATGTGTTGTTGTTTACGCTACGACCTCACACGGTAGAGATGTGTTGTTGTTTACGCTACGACCTCACACGGTAGAGATGTGTTGTTGTTTACACTACGACCTCACACGGTAGAGATGTGTTGTTGTTTACACTACGACCTCACCCCGTAGAGATGTGTTGTTGTTTACACTACGACCTCACACGGTAGAGATGTGTTGTTGTTTACGCTACGACCTCACCCCATAGAGATGTGTTGTTGTTTACACTACGACCTCACACGGTAGAGATGTGTTGTTGTTTACGCTACGACCTCACACGGTAGAGATGTGTTGTTGTTTACACTACGACCTCACACGGTAGAGATGTGTTGTTGTTTACACTACGACCTCACCCCGTAGAGATGTGTTGTTGTTTACGCTACGACCTCACACGGTAGAGATGTGTTGTTGTTTACACTACGACCTCACCCCGTAGAGATGTGTTGTTGTTTACACAGGCACAGACTCTGTTGTTGGTTCTCAGGGGTTTAGGGTAAAGCAGAGGTCTAAAATCCGTTGAACCTTGTGTACAATTGTACTATAAAGTAATCATCCTCTCTTGCTCTTTTCTCCTGTCTATAGAAATGACTACTCTTCCTGACACTGCCACAACCACCCTGCCTAGACTAGAGGAGACCACCGCTGCCTCGAGAGGACCAGGTAATTAATTACACGCTGTGAAACACGCACACAGGGCTACAGGACCTCACTGTGGTGTAAGGCTCAGATACGTATTGATCACGATCTGTCTGATCAGCATCATTGATTGAGCTACCTGTCCTCTGCTCCAATGAGGCTGTGGTTAGTCTCCTGTGTGTGTTTTTAACTATTAGCTGGGTATCGTGACGCTCCGTCCCAGAAATGAACTGCCTCTCTTAAAGCATGTACCTGCAGGTGTCTGAGACATGATGATGCTAACATTATGAACGAATCAAAATCTAAAAAATCAATATCAAATTTTATTTGTCACATGCGCCGAACACAACAGGATAACAGAATACAACCTTACAATGAAATGCTGACTTACAAGCCCTTGACCAACAATGCAGTTTTAAGAAAAATACCTAAAAAAATAAGAAATAAAAGTAACAAAAAATTAAAGAGCAGCAGTAAAATAACAATATGGAGACTATATACAGGGGGTACCGGTACAGAGTCAATGTGGAGGCTATATACAGGGTATTACGGTACAGAGTCAATGTGGAGGCTATATACAGGGGGTACCGGTACAGAGTCAATGTGGAGGCTATATACAGGGGGTACCGGTACAGAGTCAATGTGGAGGCTATATACAGGGGGGTACCGGTACAGAGTCAATGTGGAGGCTATATACAGGGGGTACCGGTACAGAGTCAATGTGGAGGCTATATACAGGGTATTACGGTACAGAGTCAATGTGGAGGCTATATACAGGGGGAACCGGTACAGAGTCAATGTGGAGGCTATATACAGGGTGTTACGGTACAGAGTCAATGTGGAGGCTATATACAGGGGAACCGGTACAGAGTCAATGTGGAGGCTATATACAGGGGGGTACCGGTACAGAGTCAATGTGGAGGCTATATACAGGGTATTACGGTACAGAGTCAATGTGGAGGCTATATACAGGGGGTACCAGTACAGAGACAATGTGGAGGCTATATACAGGGGGTACCAGTACAGAGTCAATGTGGAGGCTATATACAGGGGGTACCAGTACAGAGTCAATGTGGAGGCTATATACAGGGGGTACCAGTACAGAGACAATGTGGAGGCTATATACAGGGGGTACTGGTACAGAGTCAATGTGGAGGCTATATACGGGGGTACCGGTACAGAGTCAATGTGGAGGCTATATACAGGGGTACCGGTACAGAGTCATGTGGAGGCTATATACAGGGGGGTACCGGTACAGAGTCAATGTGGAGGCTATATACAGGGGGTGCCGGTACAGAGTCAATGTGGAGGCTATATACAGGGTGTACCGGTACAGAGTCAATGTGGAGGCTATATACAGGGGGTACCGGTACAGAGTCAATGTGGAGGCTATATACAGGGGGTACCGGTACAGAGTCAATGTGGAGGCTATATACAGGGCTATATACAGGGGGTACCGGTACAGAGTCAATGTGGAGGCTATATACAGGGGGGTACCGGTACAGAGTCAATGTGGAGGCTATATACAGGGGGTACCGGTACAGAGTCAATGTGGAGGCTATATACAGGGGGTACCGGTACAGAGTCAATGTGGAGGCTATATACAGGGGGTACCGGTACAGAGTCAATGTGGAGGCTATATACAGGGGGTACCGGTACAGAGTCAATGTGGAGGCTATATACAGGGGGTTACCGGTACAGAGTCAATGTGGAGGCTATATACAGGGGGTACCGGTACAGAGTCAATGTGGAGGCATATACAGGGGGTACGGGTACAGAGTCAATGTGGAGGCTATATACAGGGGGTACCGGTACAGAGTCAATGTGGAGGCTATATACAGGGGGTGCCGGTACAGAGTCAATGTGGAGGCTATATACAGGGGGTACCGATACAGAGTCAATGTGGAGGCTATATACAGGGTGTACCGGTACAGGGTCAATGTGGAGGCTATATACAGGGGGTACCGGTACAGAGTCAATGTGGAGGCTATATACAGGGGGTACCGGTACAGAGTCAATGTGGAGGCTATATACAGGGTGTACCGGTACAGAGTCAATGTGGAGGCTATATACAGGGGGTACCGGTACAGAGTCAATGTGGAGGCTATATACAGGGGGTACTGGTACAGAGTCAATGTGCGGGGTAGTCGAGGTAATTGAGGTAATATGTACATGTAGGTAGAGTTAATAAAGTGATTATGCATAGATGATAAACAGAGACTTGGCGCTCCGGTACCTCTTGCCTTGCGATAGCAAAGAGAACAGTCTATGACTAAGGTGGCTAGGGGCCTTCCTCTGACACTGCCTGGTATAGAGGTCCTGGATGGCAGGAAGCTTGGCCCCAGTGATGTACTGAGCCGTACGCACGATGATGCTAACATTATGACGCTAACATTATGACGCTAACATTATTATGCTAACATTATGCTGCTAACATTATGATGCTAACATTATGACAATAACGTTATGCTGTTAACATTATAATGCTAACTAACATTATGCTGTTAACATTACGATGCTAACTAACATTATGCTGTTAACATTATAATGCTAACATTATGCTGCTAACATTATGATGCTGACATTATGCTGCTAACATTATGATGCTAACTAACATTATGTTGCTAACATTATAATGCTAACATTACGATGCTAACTAACATTATGCTGTTAACATTACGATGCTAACTAACATTATACTGCTAACATTATGCTGCTAACATTATCCTGCTAACATTATGACACTAACATTATGCTGTTAATATTATGCTGCTAACATTATGCTGCTAACATTATGCTGCTAACATTATAATGCTAACATTATGCTGCTAACATTATGCTGCTAACATTATGCTGCTAACATTATGCTGTTAACATTGTGCTGCTAACATTATGATATTAACATTATGCTGTTAACATTACTATGCTAACATTATAATGCTAACATTATGCTGCTAACATTATAATGCTAACATTATGCTGTATGTGTGTGTCTCTGCTCCTCTCTTCTCCTCTGCTGATTGCTGAGGGGTGATTCCAGGGTGTAGGGCTCCATGCTGATGAGGCTAACTGTAGCTAGCGTTAGCCTAGCACTCCTGTTGTCTAATCTATAATCTTGACCTCTATCAGTAGGCGTCAGGGCTCAGCGCTAACGCTGCATGCTAATCGCTAACAAGCCTCATTCAATGCCATGGCTGTGAGTTCTCCCAAAAAGGAGTGTAGGAAACGTGGAAGTAACAGAGCACCGTGGTAGGAACTAGGCTAAATGTAATGGGTTTAACTTATCTTGTTCTCTCTCTCCTCTCTAGGCACTACCGTGTGGTCTCTGGGCGGTTTGTGTGACTTTGAATCCAGCCTGTGTGGCTGGATCCTAGACAGCGTGTCAGAGCTGAGATGGTCTCTCCACAGCGGCAGCCTCTCGTCTGGTCGAACACCTAGTCTGGATCTACCTCTCTCTCTGCCCAAAGACGGTCAGTACCGCTCACATTTACAGTCATCTGGTTATCGCTGGATAGGAGACACACTGACTACTGCCCTTTTTAAGAGAGGTGGCACCTGTTTTTTGGATTGTGGATCCGTCAGAATCCATGCTGAAATGGGGCGTCTCTGCATAGGTATATATATTCTGCGTTGGAATATGGCCTAATGGCTGCATCATTTGTAGGCGTATTTATCAGATCATGCAGCAGTCTAAGGCACTGACTCTCAGTGCCAGAGGCGTCACCACAGACACCCTGGTTCGATTCCAGGCTGTATCACAATCCGGGCCGTGATTGGTAGTCCCATAGGATGGTGCACAATTGGCCCAGCGTCGTTTCGAAAATTTGGCTGGTGTAGACAGTCATTGAAAATAAGAAAATATTCTTAACTGACTTACCTAGTTAAATAGAGGTTAAATAGAGGTTAAATAGAGGTTAGATAGAGGTTAAATAGAGGTTAAATAGAGGTTAAATAGAGGTTAGATAAAGGTTAGATAGAGGTTAGATAAAGGTTAAATAGAGGTTAGATATAGGTTAGATAGAGGTTAGATAAAGGTTAGATAGAGGTTAGATAAAAGTTAAATAGAGGTTAGATAGAGGTTAGATAAAGGTTAAATAGAGGTTAGATAGAGGTTAGATAGAAGTTAGATAGAGGTTAAATAGAGGTTAGATAAAGGTTAAATAGAGGTTAGATAGAGGTTAGATAAAGGTTAGATAGAGGTTAGATAAAGGTTAGATAGAGGTTAGATAAAAGTTAAATAGAGGTTAGATAGAGGTTAGATAGAGGTTAGATAAAGGTTAGATAGAGGTTAGATAAAAGTTAAATAGAGGTTAGATAGAGGTTAGATAAAGGTTAAATAGAGGTTAGATAGAGGTTAGATAGAGGTTAGATAAAGGTTAAATAGAGGTTAAATAGAGGTTAGATAAAGGTTAGATAGAGGTTAGATAAAGGTTAGATAAAGGTTAAATAGAGGTTAGATAGAGGTTAGATAAAGGTTAGATAGAGGTTCTGTTGGACGGCGGGTCTGCTGGACGGCGGGTCTGTTGGACGGCGGGTCTGCTGGACGGCGGGTCTGTTGGACGGCGGGTCTGCTGGACGGCGGGTCTGTTGGACGGTGGGTCTGCTGGACGGCGGGTCTGTTGGACGGCGGGTCTGTTGGACGGCGGGTCTGCTGGACGGCGGGTCTGTTGGACGGCGGGTCTGCTAGATGGCGGGTCTGTTGCTCCAGCGCTCTCTCTCTCTCTCAGGCCCAATACACCAGGCTGCACAGGGAGTGACTTCACGTCGGAGCACTATGAACGCACGCAGCCTCCCAACACAGTAGGTGACCTTGTCACCCAGTTTCCTTTTATGTTTGACCAGCACCCAGCAGATGTAGTGGACCATAGAGACCAGCACCCAGCAGATGTAGTGGACCATAGAGACCAGCACCCAGCAGATGTAGTGGACCATAGAGACCAGCACCCAGCAGATGTAGTGGACCATAGAGACCAGCACCCAGCAGATGTAGTGGACCATAGAGACCAGCACCCAGCAGATGTAGTGGACCATAGAGACCAGCACCCAGCAGATGTAGTGGACCATAGAGACCAGCACCCAGCAGATGTAGTGGACCATAGAGACCAGCACCCAGCAGATGTAGTGGACCATAGAGACCAGCACCCAGCAGATGTAGTGGACCATAGAGACCAGCACCCAGCAGATGTAGTGGACCATAGAGACCAGCACCCAGCAGATGTAGTGGACCATAGAGACCAGCACCCAGCAGATGTAGTGGACCATAGAGACCAGCACCCAGCAGATGTAGTGGACCATAGAGACCAGCACCCAGCAGATGTAGTGGACCATAGAGACCAGCACCCAGCAGATGTAGTGCACCATAGAGACCAGCACCCAGCAGATGTAGTGCACCATAGAGGACAGAGATGCTGTGTGACCTTGACGTTCACCAATGTGTGCTTGGGTCCTCCTGCTCAACACACAGAGATAGAAGAGTGAACAGAGAGAGAGAGAGAGAGAGAAGAAGATATGGCTTTAAACCGACCCAGTAACATGACAGGCAGTCATTGTTTAAACAAGTGCATTAGTCTAGCTAGCTCCTCTGAGGGGAAGGGGTGCGCTACAGCACAGGATACACACACACACGGTAAAGTCTCTCCTAGTCCACAATGCTGCCCTGACCCCGAAAGGGTTCATCTCTTTTAACTTTGGTATAGATCATATTCCAGTAGAGAACATATTCCAGTAGAGAACATATTCCAGTAGAGAACATTTTCCAGTAGAGAACATATTCCAGTAGAGAACATATTCCAGTAAAGAACATATTCCAGTAGAGAACATATTCCAGTAGAGATCATATTCCAGTAGAGAACATATTCCAGTAGAGAACATATTCCAGTAGAGAACATATTCCAGTAGAGATCATATTCCAGAAGAGAACATATTCCAGTAGAGAACATATTCCAGTAGAGAGAGAACATATTCCAGTAGAGAACATATTCCAGTAGAGAACATATTCCAGTAGAGAGAGAACATATTCCAGTAGAGCGAGAACATATTCCTGTAGAGAGAACATATTCCAGTAGAGGGAGAACATCAAATCAAATCAAATCAAATCAAATTTATTTATATAGCCCTTCGTACATCAGCTGAAATCTCAAAGTGCTGTACAGAAACCCAGCCTAAAACCCCAAACAGCAAGCAATGCATGTGAAAGAAGCACGGTGGCTGGGAAAAACTCCCTAGGAAAAACTCCTGAGAAAGGCCAAAAACCTAGGAAGAAACCTAGAGAGGAACCAGGCTATGAGGGGTGGCCAGTCCTCTTCTGGCTGTGCCGGGTGGATATTATAACAGAACATGGTCAAGATGTTAAAATGTTCGTAAATGACCAGCATGGTCAAATAATAATAATCATATTAATTGTCGAGGGTGCAACAAGCACGTCCGGTGAACAGGTCAGGGTTCCGTAGCCGCAGGCAGAACAGTTGAAACTGGAGCAGCAGCATGGCCAGGTGGACTGGGGACAGCAAGGAGTCATCATGCCAGGTAGTCCTGAGGCATGGTCCTAGGGCTCAGGTCCTCCGAGAGAAAGAAAGAAAGAGAGAAAGAGAGAATTAGAGAGAGCATATTTACATTCACACAGGACACCGGATAAGACAAGAGAATACTCCAGATGTAACAGACTGACCCTAGCCCCCCACATATTCCTGTAGAGAGAACATATTCCTGTAGAGAGAACATATTCCAGTAGAGGGAGAACATATTCCTGTAGAGAACATATTCCTGTAGAGAACATATTCCAGTAGAGAACATATTCCTGTAGAGAACATATTCCAGTAGAGAACATATTCCTGTAGAGAATATATTCCTGTAGAGAACATATTCCAGTAGAGAACATATTCCTGTAGAGAACATATTCCTGTAGAGAACATATTCCTGTAGAGAACATATTCCAGTAGAGAACATATTCCAGCGGAGAACATATTCCAGTAGAGAACATATTCCAGCAGAGAACATATTCCTGTAGAAAACATATTCCAGTAGAGAACATATTCCTGTAGAGAACATATTCCTGTAGAGAACATATTCCTGTAGAGAACATATTCCAGTAGAGAACATATTCCAGTAGAGAACATATTCCTGTAGAGGGAGAACATATTCCAGTCGAGAACATATTCCTGTAGAGAACATATTCCTGTAGAGAACATATTCCTGTAGAGAACATATTCCTGTAGAGGGAGAACATATTCCTGTAGAGAACATATTCCCGTAGAGAACATATTCCTGTAGAGAACATATTCCTGTAGAGGGAGAACATATTCCAGTAGAGAACATATTCCTGTAGAGAACATATTCCTGTAGAGAACATATTCCTGTAGAGAACATATTCCAGTAGAGAACATATTCCTGTAGAGAACATATTCCTGTAGAGAACATATTCCTGTAGAGGGAAAACATATTCCTGTAGAGAACATATTCCTGTAGAGAACATATTCCAGTAGAGAACATATTCCTGTAGAGAACATATTCCTGTAGAGAACATATTCCAGTAGAGAACATATTCCTGTAGAGAACATATTCCTGTAGAGATCATATTCCTGTAGAGATCATATTCCTGTAGAGATCATATTCCTGTAGAGAACATATTCCTGTAGAGATCATATTCCTGTAGAGATCATATTCCTGTAGAGATCATATTCCTGTAGAGAACATATTCCTGTAGAGAACATATTCCTGTAGAGAACATATTCCTGTAGAGAGAGAACATATTCCTGTAGAGAACATATTCCAGTAGAGAACATATTCCTGTAGAGAACATATTCCTGTAGAGAACATATTCCAGTAGAGAACATATTCCTGTAGAGAACATATTCCTGTAGAGAACATATTCCTGTAGAGAACATATTCCTGTAGAGAACATATTCCAGTAGAGAACATATTCCTGTAGAGAACATATTCCTGTAGAGAACATATTCCTGTAGAGAACATATTCCTGTAGAGAGAGAACATATTCCTGTAGAGAACATATTCCTGTAGAGAACATATTCCTGTAGAGGGAGAACATATTCCTGTAGAGAACATATTCCTGTAGAGAACATATTCCTGTAGAGAACATATTCCTGTAGAGGGAGAACATATTCCAGTAGAGAACATATTCCTGTAGAGAACATATTCCTGTAGAGAACATATTCCTGTAGAGAACATATTCCAGTAGAGAACATATTCCTGTAGAGAACATATTCCTGTAGAGAACATATTCCTGTAGAGAACATATTCCTGTAGAGAACATATTCCTGTAGAGAACATATTCCTGTAGAGAACATATTCCAGTAGAGAACATATTCCTGTAGAGAACATATTCCTGTAGAGAACATATTCCAGTAGAGAACATATTCCTGTAGAGAACATATTCCTGTAGAGATCATATTCCTGTAGAGATCATATTCCTGTAGAGATCATATTCCTGTAGAGAACATATTCCTGTAGAGATCATATTCCTGTAGAGATCATATTCCTGTAGAGATCATATTCCTGTAGAGAACATATTCCTGTAGAGAACATATTCCTGTAGAGAACATATTCCTGTAGAGAGAGAACATATTCCTGTAGAGAACATATTCCAGTAGAGAACATATTCCTGTAGAGAACATATTCCTGTAGAGAACATATTCCAGTAGAGAACATATTCCTGTAGAGAACATATTCCTGTAGAGAACATATTCCTGTAGAGAACATATTCCAGTAGAGAACATATTCCTGTAGAGAACATATTCCTGTAGAGAACATATTCCTGTAGAGAACATATTCCTGTAGAGAACATATTCCTGTAGAGAGAGAACATATTCCTGTAGAGAACATATTCCAGTAGAGAACATATTCCTGTAGAGAGAGAACATATTCCTGTAGAGAACATATTCCAGTAGAGAACATATTCCTGTAGAGAGAGAACATATTCCTGTAGAGAACATATTCCTGTGAAAAACAATCCTTCTAGTAGCACTCCCTCCCTGCAGATAGTTACCTCGCAGGCAGATCGCTTTATGCTAAGAAGTCCTGCATGTAGCTATCAAGTTTGCTTCCCAAATAGCACCCTACTCGGTATATAGTGCACTACTTTTGACAAGAGCCTTATTGGCCCTAGGGTGCCATTTGGGATTCAGCCCAACAAGAAGAAGAATTAATTTATCCTTCCCAGGATCAAACAGAAACAAGTTTGGACTGTATTAATTAAAGAGAAGAGCAATTTAGGCACTTTATATATCTGCGTCCCAAATGGCTCCCTATTCTGTAGATAGCCCCTATGGGCCCTGGACAAAAGTAGTGCGCTATGTAGGAAATAAGGTGCCAAATGGGAGGCAGTCACTGTGAAGAAATAGTTAGTTACTTCCTCATCAACCTTGATTTATAATTCATTCATCTTGATGTGTTTCTAATTCATCAAAGTTTTATCTAACTGGAAAAGAACGGCTGTAAAATAATATCAATAACTCAGCTCTTCTCTATGGCTGGGAGGGGTATAGAGGGGTTGAGAGGATTATAACTACTATGAAATATGATGAGAGAGAGAGAGAGAGTCATCAAGAGGGAGAGATTAAGATTGTGATAGAGATGAGATGACAGAGGACGAGACAGAGAGATACAGACAGAGATACAGACAGAGAGAGACAGAGAGAGACAGAGAGAGAGAGAGACTGAGAGAGACAGAGACAGAGAGAGAGACAGAGGAAGAGACAGAGGAAGAGACAGAGGGATACAGAGAGAGAGACAGAGAGAGAGACAGAGGGATACAGAGAGAGAGACAGAGGAAGAGACAGACAGAGAGACAGAGGAAGAGACAGAGAGAGAGACAGAGGGATACAGAGAGAGAGACAGAAGAAGAGACAGAGAGAGACAGAGAGACAGAGGAAGAGACAGAGAGACAGAGGGAGAGACAGAGGGATACAGAGAGAGAGACAGAGAGAGAGACAGAGGGATACATTCCACCACGATGCCCTCATCTACAGAGAGATGAACCTGGAGAAGAGTCCCCTCAGCCAGCTGGTCCTGGGGCTCTGTTCACAAACACAAACAGACCCCACAAAGCCTCAGAAAAAAAGAAAAAAAAGAACACAATTAGACCCAACAAAATCATGAGAAAACAAAAAGACAACTACTTACCACACTGGAAAGAATTAACCAAAAATAAACAGATGCAATTAGAATCCGATCTGGCCCTAAACAGTGGGCACACAGTGGAAGGTTACCTGACCAAACAGTAAGAAAACCCTTGACTATGTACAGACACAGTGAGCCTTGCTATTAAGAGACGCCGTCGTAGGCAGACCCGGCTCTTGAGAGAAGAAAGGCTATCAATCAATCAATCAAATGTATTTATGAAGCCCTTTTTACATCAGCAGATGTCTCAAAGTGCTGTACAGAAACCCAGCCTGAAACCCCAAACAGCACGCAATGCAGGTGTAGAAGCACGGTGGCTAGGAAAAACTCCCTAGAAAGGCCAGAACCTAGGAAGAAACCTAGAGAGGAACCAGGCTATGAGGGGTGGCCATTCCTCTTCTGGCTGTGCCGGGTGGAGATTATAACAGAACATGGCCATTTAAGGACAGATTGTTTTTTAAGATATTCAAACGTTCATAGATGACCAGCAGGGTTGTAAAATGTACAACAGGTCAGCACATCAGGAGTAAATGTCAGTTGGCTTTTCATAGCCGAGCATTCAGAGGTCGAGACAGCAGGTGTGGTAGAGAGAGAGAGTTGAAAACAGCAGGTCCGGGACAAGGCAGCACGTCCGGTAAACAGATCAGGGTTCCCTAGCCACAGGCAGAACAGTTGAAACTGGAGAAGCAGCACGACCAGGTGGACTGGGGACAGCAAGGAGTCATCAGGCCAGGCAGTCCTGAGGTATGGTCCTAGGGCTCAGGTCCTCCTGGAGGGGAGGGAGAGAGAGAGATACTGTATGGATGGTGAGGGGACACTCCATACTGTATTGATGGTTAGGGAGGGGACACTCCATACTGTATTGATGGTTAGGGGACACTCCATACTGTATTGATGGTTAGGGAGGGGACACTCCATACTGTATTGATGGTTAGGGGACACTCCATACTGTATTGATGGTTAGGGGACACTCCATACTGTATTGATGGTTAGGGGACACTCCATACTGTATTGATGGTTAGGGGACACTCCATACTGTATTGATGGTTAGGGGACACTCCATACTGTATTGATGGTTAGGGAGGGGACACTCCATACTGTATTGATGGTTAGGGGACACTCCATACTGTATTGATGGTTAGGGAGGGGACACTCCATACTGTATTGATGGTTAGGGAGGGGACACTCCATACTGTATTGATGGTTAGGGAGGGGACACTCCATACTGTATTGATGGTTAGGGGACACTCCATACTGTATTGATGGTTAGGGGACACTCCATACTGTATTGATGGTTAGGGGACACTCCATACTGTATTGATGGTTAGGGGACACTCCATACTGTATTGATGGTTAGGGAGGGGACACTCCATACTGTATTGATGGTTAGGGAGGGGACACTCCATACTGTATTAATGGTTAGGGGACACTCCATACTGTATTGATGGTTAGGGGACACTCCATACTGTATTGATGGTTAGGGGACACTCCATACTGTATTGATGGTTAGGGGACACTCCATACTGTATTGATGGTTAGGGAGGGGACACTCCATACTGTATTGATGGTTAGGGAGGGGACACTCCATACTGTATTGATGGTTAGGGAGGGGACACTCCATACTGTATTGATGGTTAGGGGACACTCCATACTGTATTGATGGTTAGGGGACACTCCATACTGTATTGATGGCTAGGGGACACTCCATACTGTATTGATGGTTAGGGGACACTCCATACTGTATTGATGGTTAGGGAGGGGACACTCCATACTGTATTGATGGTTAGGGGACACTCCATACTGTATTGATGGTTAGGGGACACTCCATACTGTATTGATGGCTAGGGGACACTCCATACTGTATTGATGGTTAGGGGACACTCCATACTGTATTGATGGTTAGGGAGGGGACACTCCATACTGTATTGATGGTTAGGGAGGGGACACTCCATACTGTATTGATGGTTAGGGGACACTCCATGCTGTATTGATGGCGAGGGGACACTCCATACTGCATTGATGGTTAGGGAGGGGACACTCCATACTGTATTGATGGTTAGGGAGGGGACACTCCATACTGTATTGATGGTTAGGGAGGGGACACTCCATACTGTATTGATGGTTAGGGAGGGGACACTCCATACTGTATTGATGGTTAGGGGACACTCCATACTGTATTGATGGTTAGGGAGGGGACACTCCATACTGTATTGATGGTTAGGGGACACTCCATACTGTATTGATGGTTAGGGAGGGGACACTCCATACTGTATTGATGGTCAGGGGACACTCCATGCTGTATTGTCCTATCTAACTCTGATTTCTCTATGTTCCTGTCCTTCAGACGTGGGTAACTTCCTCCACATCGAGGCCAGCCCCAGGACAGAGAGACAACGAGCCCGTCTGGTGAGCCCCGCGGTGGGGCCTGAGAAAGGCCCGATGTGCCTGCTCTTCAACTACCAGCTCCAGGGGCCCGAGAACCAGGGACAGGGGTCCCTCAGGATCCTCCTCAGAGACAACGACCGGGAGGAGACTCTGCTCTGGGCCCTCAGAGGAGACCAGGGACCCGTGTGGAAGGAGGGTCGTACCATCCTGCCCCAGTCACCCAAAGAGTACCAGGTACACAGACGCAAACCCCCCGACCCGTAGTGCTAATGTTCACGATTAGTGACGGGTCATTTATTTCACAGAGATAACGATGAAGTCTGTAATCTTCTTTCTCTCCGTCAAGGTGGTGATTGAGGGCTTCTTTGAACACAGCAATAGAGGACACATCTGGATAGACAACATCCACATGAGCTCTAGTACTGAGCTGGAACAGTGCACACGTAAGTGCACCTCGCGTCTGTTTTGACCTTGGCGAGCAGGAGACTTGATTCCCACCAGTTACATGAGGCTGCATACGTACGTCCCCCCAAGGTTTACTGCTCTGTCTGGCACACAGCGTAGCCCAGAGACACACACACACACACACACACACACACACACACACACACACACACACACACACACACACACACACACACACACACTCTGTCCTATCCCATGTCAGACTCTCTCCCTTTTCAGTCATACCCTCTCATCCAGAGTGATTTATAGAATTTAGGGCTTACATTTTTCATACAGGCCCCCTCTCCGTTGGAATCGAACCCAGAACCTTTGGCTTTGCAAGGACTATGCTCTATAAAAACTCAGCCATAAAAGAGGCCTCTCTTCTCTCTACATGGTCTCAAAGTCAAGTTCACAATAAAAAAAACAGGGAAACAAGTGAGGAGAAGAAACGTCGTATAATGTTCTCGTTCACAACAACAACAAAAAACATGAAAGTAGGCCATGCGCCAACGCTGTGATCCTAATCTATATTTAATTACATCTTTCTCCCTCTTCTCTCTTGTTGGTTTACACAGCCTTCCACTGTCATCAGAGGGAATTACTAGACTCCCTCTCAGACACAGTACAGTAGATACTAGACTCCCTCCCTATCAGACACAGCACAGTAGATACTAGACTCCCTCTCAGACACAGTACAGTAGATACTAGACTCCCTCTCAGACACAGTACAGTAGATACTAGACTCCCTCCCTCTCAGACACAGTACAGTAGATACTAGACTCTCTCTCAGACACAGTACAGTAGATACTAGACTCCCTCTCAGACACAGTACAGTAGATACTAGACTCCCTCTCAGACACAGTACAGTAGATACTAGACTCCCTCCCTCTCAGACACAGTACAGTAGATACTAGACTCCCTCCCTCTCAGACACAGTACAGTAGATACTAGACTCCCTCTCAGACACAGTACAGTAGATACTAGACTCCCTCCCTCTCAGACACAGTACAGTAGATACTAGACTCCCTCTCAGACACAGTACAGTAGATACTAGACTCCCTCTCAGACACAGTACAGTAGATACTAGACTCCCTCTCAGACACAGTACAGTAGATACTAGACTCCCTCTCAGACACAGTACAGTAGATACTAGACTCCCTCCCTCCCAGACACAGTACAGTAGATACTAGACTCCCTCTCAGACACAGTACAGTAGATACTAGACTCCCTCTCAGACACAGTACAGTAGCTACTAGACTCCCTCCCTCTCAGACACAGTACAGTAGATACTAGACTCCCTATCAGACACAGTACAGTAGATACTAGACTCCCTCCCTCTCAGACACAGTACAGTAGATACTAGACTCCCTCCCTCTCAGACACAGTACAGTAGATACTAGACTCCCTCAGACACAGTACAGTAGATACTAGACTCCCTCAGACACAGTACAGTAGATACTAGACTCCCTCCCTCTCAGACACAGTACAGTAGATACTAGACTCCCTCCCTCTCAGACACAGTACAGTAGATACTAGACTCCCTCTCAGACACAGTACAGTAGATACTAGACTCCCTCTCAGACACAGTACAGTAGATACTAGACTCCCTCTCAGACACAGTACAGTAGATACTAGACTCCCTCTCAGACACAGTACAGTAGATACTAGACTCCCTCTCAGACACAGTACAGTAGATACTAGACTCCCTCTCAGACACAGTACAGTAGATACTAGACTCCCTCTCTCTCAGACACAGTACAGTAGATACTAGACTCCCTCTCAGACACAGTACAGTAGATACTAGACTCCCTCCCTCTCAGACACAGTACAGTAGATACTAGACTCCCTCCCTCTCAGACACAGTACAGTAGATACTAGACTCCCTCTCAGACACAGTACAGTAGATACTAGACTCTCTCTCTCTCAGACACAGTACAGTAGATACTAGACTCCCTATCAGACACAGTACAGTAGATACTAGACTCCCTATCAGACACAGTACAGTAGATACTAGACTCCCTATCAGACACAGTACAGTAGATACTAGACTCTCTCAGACACAGTACAGTAGATACTAGACTCCCTCCCTCTCAGACACAGTACAGTAGATACTAGACTCCCTCCCTCTCAGACACAGTACAGTAGATACTAGACTCCCTCAGACACAGTACAGTAGATACTAGACTCTCTCTCTCTCAGACACAGTACAGTAGATACTAGACTCCCTCCCTCTCAGACACAGTACAGTAGATACTAGACTCCCTATCAGGATACCATCAAAATATATACCTAGACATTTAGGATGTGTCTGTCCCCTCTCCTTCATTTGACTCTCTCCTCCATTTGACTCCCTCCATTTGACACTCTCCTTCATTTGACTCCCTCCTTCATTTGACTCTCTCCTCTATTTGACTCCCTCCATTTGACTCTGTCCTCATTTGACTCCCTCCTTCATTTGACTCTCTCCTCTATTTGACTCCCTCCATTTGACTCTGTCCTCATTTGACTCCCTCCTCCAGTTGACTACCTCCTTCATTTGACTCTCACCTTCATTTTGACTCTCTCCTTTGACTACCTCCTTCATTTGACTCTCTCCTTCATTTGACTACCTCCTTCATTTGACTCCCTCCTTCATTTGACTCTCTCCTTCATTTGACTCTCTCCTCCATTTTGACTCTCTCCTTCATGACTTTCACCAGTATGAAGTAGATTCACGCTGTCTTCCTTCACGCAGCCAGCTGAGTCGACCGGGAACATTCTTATCAATGAATGCAGTTCATCTTTAGCAACACACGGTCAGCCCAGTCTGTCCTGCCAAGAGAAACCGACCTGCCTGTCTCTGCTGCTCTGGTTAATTGTCTCAGTAATCCACCCATTCATTCCACAGATCCACCCTCGTCCTAAATACACCTTATGATAGGTTCCATCAGACGTCCTCCTCCTCCTCCTCCGCCTCCTCCTCCTCCTCCGCCTCACCCGCCTCCGCCTCCTCCTCCTCCTCCGCCTCCTCCTCCTCCTCTCAGCAGCCGATAAACAGCTTTAAATCTCAGTTCTCCTCTCTTCTCTCAGTCTAACAGTCAAACTACTGGGGCTAGACACCTTCCTCTCTCCCCTCAGTCTCACCTTCCTCTCAGTCTCACCTTCCTCTTCGGTAACTGCCAACCAGAAAAAGGAATACATTCCTAAAATGGTGTCCAATTTGAGTTTATTTTGTTGCTGTACCATATAATGTAGCCTATATTGTAGTAGTATGCTGTAGTATGTTGATCAGAATGGCATTGCCTATTCAATACAATTTAGTCCTTCTCTTTCTTTCAGAACCCTTCGCTGCATTCCCTCCTGACATGACTGGTGAGTTGGCCTTGTTGTCGTTGACTACTTCCTGTTTCCTGTGCGAACGTTCGTCTACTTCCTGTATGAATATTTGTTGCTTCCCGCTTGTCGCTCCGCCCAGCTTGCAGTTACGACACTGGTCCATAGATACGATTCGATTATGTGATTCTCTTCCATTCCAAAGAATAGTCTTAAACTGATGCACTATGCTGTTATAAAACTGAATCTGAATTTTGTTTAGGTATAATGAAACAGAGGAGAAATTGCTTCCGGGTTTCAGTTTGTTGGTATTGAACTTGTTCCTGAGGTTATTGTATCGTGGGAATCAGGAAGCTACCGTTACCAACATAATGCATCCCAGCATTATGATCAGAGCATGTGTCCCTGAGTGCATGTCTGATGTCAAGCATCTGTCCCATTATGTTGTTGTCTCTCTCTACATATAAACAGGTGAACTGAGTCTTAAAGAAGCATCACACAGCTGTAGGTACTGGGAGTCTAGGGTATGTACAGCTGTAGGTACTGGGAGTGTAGGGTATGTACAGCTGTAGGTACTGGGAGTCTAGGGTATGTACAGCTGTAGGTACTGGGAGTGTAGGGTATGTACAGCTGTAGGTACTGGGAGTCTAGGGTATGTACAGCTGTCTTTACTGGGAGTCTAGGGTATGTACAGCTGTCTTTACTGGGAGTCTAGGGTATGTACAGCTGTCTGTACTGGGAGTCTAGGGTATGTACAGCTGTAGGTACTGGGAGTCTAGGGTATGTACAGCTGTAGGTACTGGGAGTCTAGGGTATGTACAGCTGTAGGTACTGGGAGTCTAGGGTATGTACAGCTGTAGATACTGGGAGTGTAGGGTATGTACAGCTGTAGGTACTGGGAGTGTAGGGTATGTACAGGGAGTCTGTATCCCTCCATGTGTTTAGTTACCAGATCCTATAGAACAGGGCTTCTCCTTTATTCCTGATGTATCATTCTCCCTCAGTAGCGTTACTAGGAATTGGAGCCCTATTCCCTATATATTGCACTACTGTTGACCAGGGCCCTATTCCCTATATAGTGCACTACTGTTGACCAGAGCCCTATTCCCTATATAGTGCACTACTGTTGACCAGAGCCCTATTCCCTATATAGTGCACTACTGTTGACCAGGCCCCTATTCCCTATATAGTGCACTACTGTTGACCAGGGCCCTATTCCCTATATATTGCACTACTGTTGACCAGAGCCCTATTCCCTATATAGTGCACTACTGTTGACCAGAGCCCTATTCCCTATATATTGCACTACTGTTGACCAGAGCCCTATTCCCTATATAGTGCACTACTGTTGACCAGAGCCCTATTCCCTATATAGTGCACTACTTTAGACCAGAGCCCTATTCCCTATATAGTGCACTACTGTTGACCAGAGCCCTATTCCCTATATAGTGCACTACTGTTGACCAGAGCCCACAGGGCAATAGGATGCCATTTGGGACATAGATGGGTCTGAATTCAGCACCATACATGGAGTCTCTCTCTTCTGCTTACTGTACTCTACTCTACTCTACTCTACTCTACTCTACTCTACTCTACTCTACTCTACTCTACTCTACTCTACTGTACTCTACTCTACTCTACTCTACTCTACTCTACTGTACTCTACTGTAGTCTACAGTACTCTACTGTACTCTACTGTACTCTACTCAACTGTACTCTACTGTACTGTACTCTACTGTACTCTACTCTACTCTACTCTACTCTACTCTACTGTACTCTACTCTACTCTACTCTACTCTACTCTACTCTACTGTACTCTACTCTACTCTACTCTACTCTACTGTACTCTACTCTACTCTACTCTACTCTACTCTACTCTACACTACTCTACTCTACTCTACTCTACTCTACTCTACTCTACTCTACACTACTCTACTCTACTCTACTCTACTCTACTCTACACTACTCTACTCTACACTACTCTACTCTACTGTACTCTATTCTGCTCTACTCTACTGTAATCTACTCTACTGTACTCTACTCTACTGTACTGTACTCTACTGTACTCTACTGTACTGTACTGTACTCTACTCTACTCTACTGTAATATACTGTACTGTACTCTACTCTACTGTACTCTACTGTACTATACTGTACTCTACTGTACTCCACTCTACTGTACTCTACTCTACTGTACTCTACTGTACTCTACTGTACTCTACTGTACTGTACTGTACTCTACTCTACTGTAATCTACTCTACTGTAATCTACTGTACTGTACTCTACTCTACTCCACTCTACTGTACTCTACTGTACTCTACTGTACTCTACTCTACTGTACTCTACTCTACTGTACTCTACTCTACTGTACTCTACTGTACTCTACTCTACTGTACTCTACTGTACTCTACTCTACTGTACTCTACTGTACTCTACTCTACTGTGCTCTACTCTACTCTACTGTACTCTACTGTACTCTACTCTACTGTACTCTACTCTACTCTACTGTACTGTACTCTACTGTACTCTACTGTACTGTACTATACTGTACTCTACTGTACTCTACTGTACTCTACTCTACTGTACTGTACTCTACTGTACTCTACTGTACTCTACTCTACTGTACTCTACTGTACTCTACTGTACTCTACTCTACTGTACTCTACTGTACTCTACTCTACTGTACTGTACTGTACTGTACTCTACTCTACTGTAGTCTACTGTACTCTACTGTACTCTACTGTACTGTACTCTACTGTACTCTACTGTACTCTACTCTACTGTGCTCTACTCTACTCTACTGTACTCTACTGTACTCTACTCTACTGTACTCTACTCTACTGTACTCTACTGTACTCTACTCTACTGTACTGTACTGTACTCTACTGTAGTCTACAGTACTCTACTGTACTCTACTGTACTCTACTCAACTGTACTCTACTGTACTGTACTCTACTGTACTCTACTGTACTCTACTCTACTGTGCTCTACTCTACTGTACTCTACTGTACTCTACTCTACTGTACTCTACTCTACTGTACTGTACTCTACTGTACTCTACTGTACTGTACTCTACTGTACTCTACTGTACTCTACTGTACTGTACTGTACTCTACTGTACTCTACTGTACTGTACTATACTGTACTCTACTGTACTCTACTGTACTCTACTCTACTCTACTGTACTCTACTGTACTCTACTCTACTGTACTCTACTGTACTCTACTGTACTGTACTCTACTCTACTGTACTATACTGTACTCTACTGTACTCTACTGTACTCTACTCTACTCTACTGTACTCTACTGTACTCTACTCTACTGTACTCTACTGTACTCTACTGTACTGTACTCTACTCTACTCTACTGTACTGTACTGTACTGTACTCTACTCTACTCTACTCTACTCTACTCTAAGGAACTCTACTCTACTCTACTCTACTCTACTGTACTCTACTCTACTCTACTCTAATGAACTCTACTCTAAGGTACTCTACTCTACTCTACTCTACTGAACTCTACTCTACTGTACTCTACTCTAAGGAACTCTACTCTACTGTACTCTACTCTACTCTACTGAACTCTACTCTACTCTACTCTAAGGAACTCTACTCTACTCTACTCTACTCTACTGTACTCTACTCTACTCTACTGAACTCTACTCTACTCTACTCTAAGGAACTCTACTCTACTCTACTCTACTCTACTGAACTCTACTCTACTGTACTCTACTCTAAGGAACTCTACTCTACTGTAATCTACTGTACTGTACTCTACTCTACTCCACTCTACTGTACTCTACTGTACTCTACTGTACTGTACTCTACTCCACTCTACTGTACTCTACTGTACTCTACTGTACTCTACTCTACTCCACTCTACTGTACTCTACTGTACTCTACTGTACTCTACTCTACTGTACTCTACTCTACTGTACTCTACTGTACTCTATTCTACTGTACTGTACTGTACTCTACTGTAGTCTACAGTACTCTACTGTACTCTACTGTACTCTACTCAACTGTACTCTACTCTACTGTACTGTACTGTACTCTACTGTAGTCTACAGTACTCTACTGTACTCTACTGTACTCTACTCAACTGTACTCTACTCTACTCTACTGTGCTCTACTCTACTGTACTCTACTGTACTCTAATCTACTGTACTCTACTCTACTGTACTGTACTCTACTGTACTCTACTGTACTCTACTATACTGTACTCTACTGTACTCTACTGTACTCTACTGTACTCTACTCTACTGTACTGTACTCTACTGTACTGTACTCTACTGTACTCTACTGTACTCTACTCTACTGTACTCTACTGTACTCTACTCTACTGTACTCTACTGTACTCTACTGTACTCTACTCTACTGTACTCTACTGTACTGTACTGTACTGTACTCTACTCTACTGTAGTCTACTCTAATGAACTCTACTCTACTCTACTCTAATGTACTCTACTCTACTCTACTGTACTGTACTGTACTCTACTCTACTCTACTCTACTCTACTCTAAGGAACTCTACTCTACTCTACTCTGCTCTTCTGTAAACTACTCAGTTATACTCTACTGAACTCTACTCTACTGTACTCTTCTCTAAGGAACTCTACTCTACTGTAATCTACTGTACTGTACTCTACTCTACTCCACTCTACTGTACTCTACTGTACTCTACTCCACTCTACTGTACTCTACTGTACTGTACTCTACTCCACTCTACTGTACTCTACTGTACTCTACTCTACTCTACTGTACTCTACTGTACTCTACTCTACTCTACTGTACTGTACTCTACTGTACTCTACTGTACTCTACTCTAAGCTACTCTAAGGAACTCTACTCTTCAGACTCTACTCTACTCTATTGTACTCTACTGTACTCTACTCTACTCTACTGTACTCTACTGTACTCTACTCTAAGGAACTCTATTCTACTCTACTCTACTCTCCTGAAATGTGAGGTTCATCAGTCCAATCCTGCAGAGGAGAGTAGAGGAGGGTAGAGGAGAGGAGAGGAGAGGAGAGGAGAGGAGAGGAGAGAAGGGTAGAGGAGGGTAGAGAAGGGTAGAGGAGAGGAGAGGAGAGGAGAGGAGAGAAGGGTAGAGTAGAGGAGAGTAGAGGAGGGTAGAGGAGGGAAGAGGAGGGTAGAGGAGGGTAGAGGAGGGTAGAGGAGAGTAGAGGAGGGCAGAGGAGGGCAGAGGAGGGTAGAGGAGGGTAGAGGAGAGGAGAGGAGAGGAGAGGAGGGTAGAGGAGAGTAGAGGAGAGTAGAGGAGGGTAGAGGAGAGTAGAGGAGGGTAGAGGAGAGTAGAGGAGGGTAGAGGAGAGTAGAGGAGGGTAGAGGAGGGTAGAGGAGAGGAGAGGAGAGGAGAGGAGGGTAGAGGAGGGTAGAGGAGAGTAGAGGAGGGTAGAGGAGAGTAGAGGAGGGTAGAGGAGAGGAGGGTAGAGGAGGGTAGAGGAGGGTAGAGGAGAGGAGGGTAGAGGAGAGTAGAGGAGAGTAGAGGAGGGTAGAGGAGGGTAGAGGAGGGTAGAGGAGAGTAAAGGAGGGTAGAGGAGGGTAGAGGAGGGTAGAGGAGAGGAGGGTAGAGGAGAGGAGTGGAGAGGAGAGGAGAGTAGAGGAGAGTAGTGGAGGGTAGAGGAGAGTAGAGGAGAGGAGAGTAGAGTAGAGGAGAGGAGAGGAGGGTAGAGGAGAGTAGAGGAGAGTAGAGGAGGGTAGAGGAGGGTAGAGGAGAGTAAAGGAGGGTAGAGGAGGGTAGAGGAGGGTAGAGGAGAGTAGAGGAGAGGAGAGGAGAGTAGAGGAGGGTAGAGGAGAGTAGAGGAGAGGAGAGGAGAGTAGAGGAGAGGAGAGGAGGGTAGAGGAGGGTAGAGGAGGGTAGAGGAGAGGAGAGGAGGGTAGAGGAGAGTAGAGGAGGGTAGAGGAGGGTAGAGGAGGGTAGAGGAGGGTAGAGGAGAGGAGAGGAGAGTAGAGGAGAGTAGAGGAGAGGAGAGGAGAGGAGGGTAGAGGAGGGTAGAGGAGAGGAGAGGAGAGGAGGGTAGAGGAGAGTAGAGGAGGGTAGAGGAGGGTAGAGGAGAGGAGAGGAGGGTAGAGGAGGGTAGAGGAGGGTAGAGGAGGGTAGAGGAGAGGAGAGTAGAGGAGAGGAGAGTAGAGGAGAGTAGAGGAGAGTAGAGGAGAGGAGAGGAGAGGAGGGTAGAGGAGAGGAGGGTAGAGGAGGGTAGAGGAGAGGAGAGTAGAGGAGAGTAGAGGAGGGTAGAGGAGAGGAGAGTAGAGGAGAGGAGAGTAGAGGAGGGTAGAGGAGAGGAGAGTAGAGGAGGGTAGAGGAGGGTAGAGGAGAGTAGAGGAGGGTAGAGGAGGGTAGAGGAGAGCTGAGTAGAGGAGAGTAGAGTAGAGTAGAGGAGGGTAGAGGAGGGTAGAGGAGGGTAGAGGAGGGTAGAGGAGAGTAGAGGAGAGTAGAGGAGGGTAGAGGAGGGTAGAGGAGAGGAGAGGAGGGTAGAGGAGGGTAGAGGAGGGTAGAGGAGAGTAGAGGAGAGTAGAGGAGGGTAGAGGAGGGTAGAGGAGGGTAGAGGAGAGTAGAGGAGGGTAGAGGAGAGTAGAGGAGGGAAGAGGAGGGTAGAGGAGAGGAGAGTAGAGGAGAGGAGGGTAGAGGAGGAGATTGCTAGAGGAGAGTGGCAGAATTTTGATTTTCTCTCTTGGATGGCTGTAGGTTTAGTCACAAATGGCACACAATTTTTTTGGCCAAAAGGGCTCGGGTCAAAAGCGGTGCATTTCATTTGGGAAGCAAACTGTGTGCTCATCTGCGGTGGGTGGATGAGTGAGAGATGGGCACTCCGGACCCGTGTATTCGGCTGTCGGGGTGTTGGGGTGGTTTCCTTGGAGATGTTTGGCTTGAGGCAGACGAGACTGGCAGACAACCCGTTCATGTAAGAAAACAGAACGGGGAAAAATCCTGTCTGAAAATGACCACTTAGAATTTACCACCTCCTGCTCTCTCTCCCCAGACAGTAGAGCTATCTATCCCCCTCCTGCTCTCTCCCAGACAGTAGAGCTATCTATCCCCCTCCTGCTCTCTCTCCCCAGACAGTAGAGCTATCTATCCCCCTCCTGCTCTCTCTCCAGACAGTAGAGCTATCTATCCCCTCCTGCTCTCTCTCCAGACAGTAGAGCTATCTATTCCCCTCCTGCTCTCTCCCAGACAGTAGAGCTATCTATTCCCCCTCCTGCTCTCTCCCCAGACAGTAGAGCTATCTATTCCCCCTCCTGCTCTCTCCCCAGACAGTAGAGCTATCTATCCCCCTCCTGCTCTCTCCCCCCAGACAGTAGAGCTATCTATTCCCCCTCCTGCTCTCTCCCCCCAGACAGTAGAGCTATCTATCGCCCTCCTGCACTCTCTCCAGACAGTAGAGCTATCTATTCCCCCTCCTGCTCTCCCCCCAGACAGTAGAGCTATCTATCCCCCTCCTGCTCTCTCTCTCCCAGACAGTAGAGCTATCTATCCCCCTCCTGCTCTCTCTCCCCAGACAGTAGAGCTATCTATCCCCCTCCTGCTCTCTCTCCCCAGACAGTAGAGCTATCTATCCCCCTCCTGCTCTCTCCCAGACAGTAGAGCTATCTATTCCCCCTCCTGCTCTCTCCCCAGACAGTATAGCTATCTATTCCCCTCCTGCTCTCTCTCCCAGACAGTAGAGCTATCTATTCCCCCTCCTGCTCTCTCTCCCAGACAGTAGAGCTATCTATCCCCCTCCTGCTCTCTCTCTCCAGACAGTAGAGCTATCTATCCCCCTCCTGCTCTCTCTCTCCAGACAGTAGAGCTATCTATCCCCCTCCTGCTCTCTCTCCAGACAGTAGAGCTATCTATTCCCCTCCTGCTCTCTCCCAGACAGTAGAGCTATCTATCCCCCTCCTGCTCTCTCTCCAGACAGTAGAGCTATCTATCCCCCTCCTGCTCTCTCCCTAGACAGTAGAGCTATCTTATCCCTCCTGCTCTCTCCAGACAGTAGAGCTATCTATACCCCTCCTGCTCTCTCCCAGACAGTAGAGCTATCTATCCCCCTCCTGCTCTCTCTCCCCAGACAGTAGAGCTATCTATTCCCCCTCCTGCTCTCTCTCCCCAGACAGTAGAGCTATCTATCCCCCTCCTGCTCCTGCTTTCTCTCCCAGACAGTAGAGCTATCTATCCCCCTCCTGCTCTCTCTCCCCAGACAGTAGAGCTATCTATCCCCCTACTGCTCTCTCTCCCCAGACAGTAGAGCTATCTATCCCCCTCCTGCTCTCTCCCCAGACAGTAGAGCTATCTATCCCCTCCTGCAGACAGCAGAGCTGAGCTGAGGTCAAATATTGTCCTGGAAATCTGTCTCTCTCTAAGGTGCACAATCTTAGATTCAAACAGTGCACTCTCAGACTAGAGCTTTCAAATCAAAGCTATGAGCTATAATAATACCTGCAAAAAGCGTCAAATCAAAGCTTTGATCTACGATCAAATCTGAAACACCTCATATCAAATCTATGATAACACATGAAATACCTCTAATCAAACCCATGATATATTATAACACCTGAAAGAGGTTTGTTTCAACTTTGTAGCCAGATTTTCTCTTGTTTGAATTCCGTCCAGTGAATTCAGTATTTGGCAGGTTTTTTACACCAAGGTATTCAAATAATATATTGAAATGACCAAATAAGCCTTTATTGCAGGCTATATAGTGGATTAACTATTCCTCAGGCTATATAGTGGATTAACTATTCCTCAGGCTATATAGTGGATTAACTATTCCTCAGGCTATATAGTGGATTAACTATTCCTCAGGCTATATAGTGGATTAACTATTCCTCAGGCTATATAGTGGATTAACTATTCCTCAGGCTATATAGTGGATTAACTATTCCTCAGGCTATATAATGGATTATCTATTCCTCAGGCTATATAATGGATTACCTATTCCTCAGGCTATATAATGGATTACCTATTCCTCAGGCTATATAATGGATTACCTATTCCTCAGGCTTTATAGTGGATTGACTATTCATCAGGCTATATAATGGATTACCTATTCCTCAGGCTATATAATGGATTACCTATTCCTCAGGCTTTATAGTGGATTAACTATTCGTCAGGCTATATAATGGATTATCTATTCGTCAGGCTATATAATGGATTATCTATTCCTCAGGCTATATAATGGATGACCTATTCCTCAGGCTATATAATGGATTACCTATTCCTCAGGCTTTATAGTGGATTAACTATTCATAAGGCTATATAATGGATTACCTATTCCTCAGGCTATATAATGGATTACCTATTCCTCAGGCTATATAATGGATTACCTATTCCTCAGGCTATGTAGTGGATTAACTATTCCTCAGGCTATATAATGGATTACCTATTCCTCAGGCTTTATAATGGATTACCTATTCCTCAGGCTATATAATGGATTACCTATTCCTCAGGCTATATAATGGATTACCTATTCCTCAGGCTATATAGTGGATTAACTATTCCTCAGGCTATATAATGGATTACCTATTCCTCAGGCTATATAGTGGATTAACTATTCCTCAGGCTATATAATGGATTACCTATTCCTCAGGCTATATAGTGGATTAACTATTCCTCAGGCTATATAATGGATTACCTATTCCTCAGGCTATATAGTGGATTAACTATTCCTCAGGCTATATAATGGATTACCTATTCCTCAGGCTATATAGTGGATTAACTATTCCTCAGACTTTATAATGGATTACCTATTCCTCAGGCTATATAATGGATTACCTATTCCTCAGGCTATATAGTGGATTACCTATTCCTCAGGCTTTATAATGGATTACCTAATCCTCAGGCTGTATAATGGATCACCTATTCCTCAGGCTATATAATGGATTACCTATTCCTCAGGCTATATAGTGGATTAACTATTCCTCAGGCTATATAATGGATTACTTATTCCTCAGGCTATATAATGGATTACCTATTCCTCAGGATATGTCATAGTCCCAATCTGCCGTGTAAAACCTGCTTGCTGCTCTCCACAAAGAACGATTGATTATATCTGCATTAAACTGGCTTTGCATTTTATCAAACAAGGTCCAACCTCAGCAATGGCAGAAGCATGAGCCTCTGCTTGTCTATGTTCAGCATATGTCTGTTTTGTTTGTAAAAAAAATATATATAAAAAAAATAAAAAACACAAATAAATCTATATATTGTGGCCTGTTAAAAGACAGAAGGGTCTGCACTTTGCTGCATGCCTGCCCTGTCTTCATCTCTGCCTGCCAAGCCAACTCTCTGTGTCTCTGCTCTACCACCAGGGGGAGCTCTTCCTGGTGTCAGTGAGCCCACAGTAGAAACAGAGGTGTCAGTGCAGCCCATCCCCCTATTCTGGTATTATGTAATGGCCGGCGTTGGAGGCCTGTTGCTCCTGGCATCAGTCATTCTGGTCATGGTTCTCTGTTGTCACCGCTATCAACTAGCAGCAAAGAAGAACAGCCAGCATTCAGTGTCCTACCAGAGTGCCCACTACCACAGCAGCCACTACGGCCCCGGGCCTAACCACAACCACTACCCCGGACCCGGGGGTGTTATGTCGACCCACTACCCCAACAGAGGGCCTCTTTCTGGGCTGGGGCTGGCAGGACCCACCGCACCTTTAATGGAGCCCATGCTGTCTATCAGGCTGGAGAAGGAGGATGAGCATCGAGGCTCCCATTGCTGACTATGTTTGACACAGAGAGAGACAGACAGACAGACACAGAGAGACAGACAGACAGACAGAGAGACAGTACTGTGACTGTTCAGGCTGAACCAGACAGAACACCTGCCCTCAGATATCTATAGACACCCTCAGGTGATGTCATGAAGGAACGATCTGGTCTGACTGACCTTCTGTTTGGAATCTGCTGTCTCTGAAGGGAAAATTAAAAAAAAAACAACAACAAAAAAAACATTACGAGCCCAAAAAATAAAAAAAAGGTGCAGAAAAAGGCACCAAAGTTTCCTTCTGTGGATGATATTGTTTTGTTTCTCTTTAGCCTATCTCTTAGTGGAGCTGCTGCTTTGTGGCTTTAAAGACAGGACTGGGAAGGTTTGCTGTGATGATGTGCTTCCTGTTTCATTGAGCTTGTTTACGTCCAAAACATCCAGCCAGAACCCTTAGCGGCGGGCCCGACTCCTCCAAAGGGGTTTCTGGGAAAGATGGGATTCAGAATAAGAGTCTAACGTCTCAATTGGCACCCTATTCCCTATATAGTGCACCGTGGGTCCTGGTCTAAACTAGTGTGCTGTATAGGGGTAGGTTGCCATTTGGGACGGCCCTTAGTCTTTCAGTGGGGAGTTCTGTCCAGAGGAGAGGACACTCTTATAGCGGTGCCAAGATGCTGTAGGGAGGAGGGAGGAGAGACGGAATCAGATACAGAGATAGAGTGGGTGAAAGAGGAGAAGAGAAAGAGAGAGAGAGGGAGACAGACAGACAGAGATAGAGTGGGTGAGAGAGGAGAAAGAGAGAGGGAGAGAGACAGACATACAGAGGAGAGAGAGAGAGAGAGAGAGAGAGAGAGAGAGAGAGAGAGAGAGAGAGACAGACAGACAGACAGACAGACAGACAGACAGACAGACAGACAGACAGACAGACAGACAGACAGACAGACAGACAGACAGACAGACAGACAGAGTGGGTGAGAGAGGAGAAAGAGAGAGAGAGAGCGAGAGAGGGAGAGAGACAGACATACAGAGGGGAGTGGAGTGGGTGAGAGGAGAGAGAGAGAGACAGACAGACAGACAGACAGACAGACAGACAGAGTGGGTGAGAGAGGAGAAAGAGAGAGAGGGAGACAGACAGACAGACAGACAGACAGACAGACAGACAGACAGACAGACAGAGAGACAGAGAGACAGAGAGACAGAGAGACAGAGAGACAGAGAGACAGAGAGACAGAGGGGAGAGGAGCCTGGATAGTCAGAGGGAGCTGTTTCCACCTGTAGTGCACCTCTGACATTTACAACAGGAAAGATGCTCTGTTCACGTATACACAGACAGAAAGGCAGAGAGAGAGAGAGAGACAGAGAGAGAGATTCTGATGTTCCACCTGAAAGACAGAGATCTGCTGCTCTTGAAGAAGGAATCAGCAGAGAGGAATGTATGACATATTTATATTTTGTTTGACCTTCCTCCTGACTGTGGAGAGAACTCTGGTCCATGTTTCAGTTTGCTTGGATGATGGACTTGCTTGTGTCTGTTTAGATATATTATAAACTAATGTTTTATTTCCTTTATGAAGGACTGAAGCGATGGAGACAATCCTGTACTAACTGCATTGGCACACCTATCAATGGAGACAATATTTGTTTTCTTACTATATGCAACAGTCTTCTGAAGCTGCCTTAGACAACCTATACCCTCTGAGACAGACTATACCCTCTGAGACAACCTATACCCTCTGAGACAGACTATACCCTCTGAGACAGACTATACCCTCTGAGACAGACTATACCCTCTGAGACAACCTATACCCTCTGAGACAGACTATACCCTCTGAGACAGACTATACCCTCTGAGACAGACTATACCCTCTGAGACAGACTATACCCTCTAAGGCAACCTATACCCTCTGAGACAACCCATACCCTCTGAGACAGACTATACCCTCTGAAACAGCCTATACCCTGTGAGACAGCCTATACCCTCTGAGACAACCTATACCCTCTGAGACAGACTATACCCTGTGAGACAATCTATACCCTGTGAGACAATCTATACCCTCTGAGACAGTCAGACACCCTCTGAGACAGCCTATACCCTGTGAGACAACCTATACCCTCTGAGACAGACTATACCCTGTGAGACAACCTATACCCTCTGAGACAGACTATACCCTCTGAGGCAGCCTATACCCTGTGAGACAACCTATACCCTCTGAGACAACCTATACCCTCTGAGGCAGACTATACCCTCTGAGACAGACTATACCCTCTGAGACAGACTATACCCTCTGAGGCAGACTATACCCTCTGAGGCAGCCTATACCCTCTGAGGCAGACTATGCCCTGTGAGACAACCTATACCCTCTGAGACAGACTATACCCTGTGAGACAACCTATACCCTCTGAGACAGCCTATACCCTCTGAGACAACCTATACCCTCTGAGACAACCTATACCCTCTGAGACAGACTATACCCTGTGAGACAACCTATACCCTCTGAGACAGCCTATACCCTCTGAGACAGTCTATACCCTCTGAGACAGACTATACCCTGTGAGACAACCTATACCCTCTGTGACAACCTATACCCTCTGAGACAGCCTATAACCTCTGTGACAGCCTATACCCTGTGAGACAACCTATACCCTCTGAGACAACCTATACCCTCTGTGACAGCCTATACCCTCTGAGACAGACTATACCCTCTGAGACAACCTATACCTTCTGAGACAACCTATACCCTCTGAGACAACCTATACCCTCTGAGACAGCCTATACCCTCTGAGACAGACTATACCCTCTGAGACAACCAGACACCCTCCATACGTCCATCCTTTTTACATTGGCCTTAAATCTGGGAGGGTACAGGGCTCGTCAGAGTAACACATGAACCTATTTTACTATCACGTCTTCCTCACACAACTCTTTCACATTACTGTTTTTCACTTGTTCATTTGTTTTTATTAATTGGTGTGTTGTTCTCAGCAGGTCTGATGTCCTGATGTCCTTTCCACCAGCTTTGCCCACTGTGTTGATATTTTACTCATTGAAAACATACAGCACCAGTCAATAGTTTGGACACACCTTCTCATTCAAGGGTTTTTCTTTATTTTTACTATTTTCTACATTGTAGAATAATAGTGAAGACATCAAAACTATGAAATAACACATATGGAATCATGTAGTAACCCCCAAAAGTGTTAATAAACAAATCCAAATATAAATTATTTTATATTTGAGAAATTAGCCACCCTTTGCCTTGATGACAGCTTTGCACACTCTTGGCATTCTCTCAACCAGCTTTTTTATGTTATTTTTATTTCACCTTTATTTAACCAGGTAGGCAAGTTGAGAACAAGTTCTCATTTACAATTGCGACCTGGCCAAGGTAAAGCAAAGCAGTTCGACAACATACAACAACACAGAGTTACACATGGAGTAAAACAAACATACAGTCAATAATACAGTAGAAAAATAAGTCTATGTACAAAGTGAGCAAATGAGGTGAGATAAGGGAGGTAAAGGCAAAAAATCCATGGTGGCAAAGTAAATACAATATAGCAAGTAAAACACTGGAATGGTAGATTTGTAGTAGAAGAAAGTGCAAAGTACAAATAGAGATAATGGGGCGCAAAGGAGCAAAATAAAATAAATAAATACAGTAGGGGAAGAGGTAGTTGTTTGGGCTAAATTATAGATGGGCTATGTACAGGTGCAGTGATCTGTGAGCTGCTCTGACAGCTGGTGCTTAAAGCTAGTGAGGGAGATAAGTGTTTCCAGTTTCAGAGATTTTTGTAGTTCGTTCCAGTCATTGGCAGCAGAGAACTGGAAAGAGAGGCGGCCAAAGGAGGAATTGGCTTTGGGGGTGACCAGAGAGATATACCTGCTGGAGCGCGTGCTACAGGTGGGTGCTGCTATGGTGACCAGTGAGCGGAGATAAGGGGGGACTTTACCTAGCAGGGTCTTGTAGATGACCTGGAGCCAATGTGTTTGGCGACGATTATGAAGCGAAGGCCAGCCAACGAGAGCGTACAGGTCGCAGTGGTGGGTAGTATATGGGGCTTTGGTGACAAAACGGATGGCACTGTGATAGACTGCATCCAGTTTGTTGAGTAGGGTATTGGAGGCTATTTTGTAAATGACATCGCCAAAGTCGAGGATTGGTAGGATGGTCAGTTTTACGAGGGTATGTTTGGCAGCATGAGTGAAGGATGCTTTGTTGCAAAATAGGAAGCCAATTCTTGATTTAACTTTGGATTGGAGATGTTTGATGTGAGTCTGGAAGGAGAGTTTACAGTCTAACCAGACACCTAGGTATTTGTAGTTGTCCACATATTCTAAGTCAGAACCGTCCAGAGTAGTGATGCAGGACAGGAGGGCAGGTGCGGGCAGCGATCGGTTGAAGAGCATGCATTTAGTTTTACTTGTATTTAGGAGCAGTTGGAGGCCACGGAAGGAGAGTTGTATGGCATTGAAGCTCGTCTGGAGGGTTGTTAACACAGTGTCCAAAGAAGGGCCAGAAGTATACAGAATGGTGTCGTCTGCGTAGAGGTGGATCAGAGACTCACCAGCAGCAAGAGCGACATCATTGATGTATACAGAGAAAAGAGTTGGCCCAAGAATTGAACCCTGTGGCACCCCCATAGAGACTGCCAGAAATCCGGACAACAGGCCATCCAATTTGACACACTGAACTCTATCAGAGAAGTAGTTGGTGAACCAGGCGATGCAATCATTAGAGAAACCATGAGGTAGTCACCTGGAATGCATTTCAATTAATAGGTGTGCCTTGTTAAAAGTTAATTTGTGGAATTTCTTTCCTTTTTAATGTGTTTGAGCCAATCAGTTGTGTTGTGACAAGGTAAGGGTGGTATACAGAAGATAGCCATATTTGGTAAAAGACCAAGTCCATATTATGGCAAGAACAGCTCAAATAACAGAAATGACAGTCCATCATTACTGTAAGACTCGAAGGTCAGTCAATCCGGAAAATGTCAAGAACTTTTAAAGTTTTGTCAAGTGCAGTCGCAAAAACCATCAAGCGCCATGATGAAACTGGCTCTCATGAAGACCGCCACAGGAAAGGAAGACCCAGAGTTCCCTCTGCTGCAGAGGATAAGTTCATTAGAGTTACCAGCCTCAGATTGCAGCCCAAATAAATGCTTCACAGAGTTCAAATAACAAACACATCTCAACATCAACTGTTCAGAGGAGACTGTGTGAATCAGGCCTTCATGGTCGAATTGCTGCAAAGAAACCACTACTAAAGGACACCAATAATAAGAAGGGACTTGCTTGGGCCAAGAAACACAAGCAGTGGACAATAGACCGGCGGAAATCTGACCCCTTGGTCTGACGAGTCCAAATTTGAGATTTTTGTTTCCAAACGTCGTGTCTTTGTGAGACGCAGAGTAGGTGAACGGATGATCTCTCAATGTGTGGTTCCCACCATGAAGCATGGAGGAGGAGGTGTGTTGGTGTGAGGGTGCTTTGCTGGTGACACTGTCAGGGATTTATTTAGAATTCAAGGTACACTTAACCAGCATGGCGACCACAGCGATACACCATACCATCTGGTTTGAGCTTAGTGGGACTATCATTTGTTTTTCAACTGGACAATGACACAACACACCTCCAGGCTGTGTAAGGGCTATTTGACCAAGAAGGAGAGTGATGGAGTGTTGCATTAGATGACCTGGTCTCCACAATCACCCGACCTCAACCAAATTGAGATGGTTTGCGATAAGTTGGACTGCAGAGTGAAGGAAAAGCAGCCAACAAGTGCTCAGCATATGTGGGAACTCCTTCAAGACTGTTGTAAAAGCATTCCAGGTGAAGCTGGTTGAGAGAATGCCAAGAGTGTGTAAAGCTCTCATCAAGGCAAAGGGTGGCTACTACAACAATCTCAAAAATAAAATATATTTGGATTTGTTTAACACTTTTTTGGTTACTACATGATTCCATATGTGTTATTTCATAGTTTTGATGTCTTCACTATTATTCTACAATGTAGAAAATAGTAAAAAATAAAGAAAAAACCCTTGAATGAGTAGGTGTGTCCAAACTAGCATACATGTTGATGAAAGGGTGCGTTTTAACAGGAGTTGAGTCCTAGTATAACCATGCCACTGTCGCTAGCATGTTGTTGGACCTGGGTTGTTGTTCCCTAGTTGACTTATTGAACATACCTCTAGTCCTTGAGATGTATTATTTATAGGAGGTGAGAAGTACTACAGAGCTGTTATAGTATTATAGGAGAGAGAAGTACTATACAGTATTATAGGAGAGATAAGTACTATACAGTATTATAGGAGAGAGAAGTACTACAGAAGTACTACAGAGCTGTTATAGTATTATAGGAGAGAGAAGTACTGTACAGTATTATAGGAGAGATAAGTACTATACAGTATTATAGGAGAGAGAAGTACTACAGAAGTACGACAGAGCTGTTATAGTATTATAGGAGAGAGAAGTACTACAGAGCTGTTATAGTACTATAGGAGAGAGAAGTACTACAGAGCAGCTTTAGTACTATAGGAGAGAGAAGTACTACAGAAGTACTACAGAGCTGTTATAGTACTATAGGAGAGAGAAGTACTACAGAAGTACTACAGAAGTACTACAGAGCTGTTATAGTATTATAGGAGAGAGAAGTACTACAGAAGTACTACAGAACTGTTATAGTACTATAGGAGAGAGAAGTACTACAGAAGTACTACAGAAGTACTACAGAGCTGTTATAGTATTATAGGAGAGAGAAGTACTACAGAAGTACTACAGAAGTACTACAGAGCTGTTATAGTACTATAGGAGAGAGAAGTACTACAGAAGTACTACAGAAGTACTACAGAGCTGTTATAGTATTATAGGAGAGAGAAGTACTACAGAAGTACTACAGAACTGGTATAGTACTATAGGAGAGAGAAGTACTACAGAACTGTTATAGTACTATAGGAGAGAGAAGTACTACAGAAGTACTACAGAAGTACTACAGAGCTGTTATAGTATTATAGGAGAGAGAAGTACTACAGAAGTACTACAGAAGTACTACAGAGCTGTTATAGTATTATAGGAGAGAGAAGTACTACAGAAGTACTACAGAACTGGTATAGTACTATAGGAGAGAGAAGTACTACAGAAGTGCTACAGAGCTGTTATAGTACTATCGGAGAGAGAAGTACTACAGAAGTACTACAGAAGTACTACAGAGCTGTTATAGTATTATAGGAGAGAGAAGTACTACAGAAGTACTACAGAACTGGTATAGTACTATAGGAGAGAGAAGTACTACAGAACTGTTATAGTACTATAGGAGAGAGAAGTACTACAGAAGTACTACAGAGCTGTTATAGTACTATAGGAGAGAGAAGTACTACACCAGTCACAGACACACTGATATGATGTCAGTACGTCCACTAGCCTACAGGACTTGCTGGGGATGTGTCTTGTCCTAGGAATCGATTTCAAGTCTCGAGGACCACAGTTTTCCGTTTTGGAGATATGAGAATGTTGAATTTAATTTGTTATTCCTATCAAAAGGTCCCTTCTGATTTTAGCTTAACATTAGCGTTCTGATGTTACACTGTTAAATTGCATTGTTGGGATCAAGACAGATGTATGACCATATGTAGTCATTATTACTCATTCTGTGGGTTTACCTGCCAGCTGGTTTGGTGCAACTGTCTTCACCTCCAATTCCTCTGTGAAAGGCCATTTTCTCTATTGAAACCTATACATTTACATTTTAGTCATTAGACAGACACCCTTATCTAGAGCAACTTACAGTAATGAATGCATACATTTCATGCGTTTTTTTGTACTGGCCCCCCATGGGAATCGAACCCACAACCCTGGCATTGCACACACCATGCTCTACCAACTGAGCCACAGGGAAATATATCAGAGTATAGAACCCTAAAACTAGGGCTCTATTCAATCCGTATCGTGGAAGTTCAGCGTTGCAGCGTGATTTACATTTAAAGGGAATGTTTTTTTTCGTGAGTGGAGACTGCATTCGTGGTAAACGCTGCATACTGTATGTTAGCTCAATAGGATATCTCCGTGGCTTTTCTGTTACACGGTGTGTATGTCTTCTAGGGATCCAGACTGAATATAGAGAGCCTCTGATCTGAGACCAGCCATCTCGTTAGATCTAACTCCTTCCTTCTATCAAAGGCCATTCTCCTACTAAATTACAGAACCTAAAGCCTTTCTTTTTAAACCCACTAAATGAGAGAGTGAGTGAATCCTAATGTCTTGGTGTAGAAACCTCTAGTAAATCCTGTCTTGGTGTAGAAACCTCTAGTAAATCCTGTCTTGGTGTAGAAACCTCTAGTAAATCCTGTCTTGGTCTAGAAACCTCTAGTAAATCCTGTCTTGGTCTAGAAACCTCTTGTAAATCCTGCCTTGTTCTAGAAACCTCTAGTAAATCCTGTCTTGGTCTAGAAACCTCTAGTAAATCCTGTCTTGGTCTAGAAACCTCTAGTAAATCCTGTCTTGTGTAGAAACCTCTAGTAAATCCTGTCTTGGTCTAGAAACCTCTAGTAAATCCTGTCTTGGTCTAGAAACCTCTAGTAAATCCTGTCTTGGTCTAGAAACCTCTTGTAAATCCTGTCTTGTTCTAGAAACCTCTAGTAAATCCTGTCTTGGTCTAGAAACCTCTAGTAAATCCTGTCTTGGTCTAGAAACCTCTAGTAAATCCTGTCTTGGTCTAGAAACCTCTAGTAAATCCTGTCTTGGTGTAGAAACCTCTAGTAAATCCTGTCTTGGTCTAGAAACCTCTAGTAAATCCTGTCTTGGTCTAGAAACCTCTTGTAAATCCTGTCTTGTTCTAGAAACCTCTAGTAAATCCTGTCTTGGTCTAGAAACCTCTAGTAAATCCTGTCTTGGTCTAGAAACCTCTAGTAAATCCTGTCTTGTGTAGAAACCTCTAGTAAATCCTGTCTTGGTCTAGAAACCTCTAGTAAATCCTGTCTTGGTCTAGAAACCTCTTGTAAATCCTGTCTTGTTCTAGAAACCTCTAGTAAATCCTGTCTTGGTCTAGAAACCTCTAGTAAATCCTAATGTATGGTTATGTCCTCTCCCAGTCTCCATGTTGCATCAATAGGTGCAAATAATCTCCCATTGAAGAACAGGGAGCAGAAAGGGTCTGGGTCTGGCTCCAACAGAAAGCAGGGTCAGACAGGGAGGGTCTGGGTTTGGCTCCAACAGAAAGCAGGGTCAGACAGGGAGGGTCTGGGTTTGGCTCCAACAGAAAGCAGGGTCAGACAGGGAGGGTTTGGCTCCAACAGAAAGCAGGGTCAGACAGGGAGGGTTTGGCTCCAACAGAAAGCAGGGTCAGACAGGGAGGGTCTGGCTCCAACAGAAAGCAGGGTCAGACAGGGAGGGTCTGGCTCCAACAGAAAGCAGGGCCAGACAGGGAGGGTTTGGCTCCAACAGAAAGCAGGGTCAGACAGGGAGGGTCTGGCTCCAACAGAAAGCAGGGCCAGACAGGGAGGGTCTGGGTTTGGCTCCAACAGAAAGCAGGGTCAGACAGGGAGGGTCTGGCTCCAACAGAAAGCAGGGTCAGACAGGGAGGGTCTGGCTCCAACAGAAAGCAGGGCCAGACAGGGAGGGTCTGGCTCCAACAGAAAGCAGGGTCAGACAGGGAGGGTCTGGGTTTGGCTCCAACAGAAAGCAGGGCCAGACAGGGAGGGTTTGGCTCCAACAGAAAGCAGGGTCAGACAGGGAGGGTCTGGGTTTGGCTCCAACAGAAAGCAGGGTCAGACAGGGAGGGTCTGGCTCCAACAGAAAGCAGGGCCAGGCAGGGAGGGTCTGGGTTTGGCTCCAACAGAAAGCAGGGTCAGACAGGGAGGGTCTGGCTCCAACAGAAAGCAGGGCCAGACAGGGAGGGTCTGGGTTTGGCTCCAACAGAAAGCAGGGTCAGACAGGGAGGGTCTGGCTCCAACAGAAAGCAGGGTCAGACAGGGAGGGTCTGGGTTTGGCTCCAACAGAAAGCAGGGTCAGACAGGGAGGGTTTGGCTCCAACAGAAAGCAGGGTCAGACAGGGAGGGTCTGGCTCCAACAGAAAGCAGGGTCAGGCAGGGAGGGTTTGGCTCCAACAGAAAGCAGGGTCAGACAGGGAGGGTTTGGCTCCAACAGAAAGCAGGGTCAGACAGGGAGGGTCTGGGTTTGGCTCCAACAGAAATCAGGGTCAGACAGGGAGGGTTTGGCTCCAACAGAAAGCAGGGTCAGACAGGGAGGGTCTGGCTCCAACAGAAAGCAGGGTCAGACAGGGAGGGTTTGGCTCCAACAGAAAGCAGGGTCAGACAGGGAGGGTCTGGGTTTGGCTCCAACAGAAAGCAGGGTCAGACAGGGAGGGTCTGGCTCCAACAGAAAGCAGGGTCAGACAGGGAGGGTCTGGGTTTGGCTCCAACAGAAAGCAGGGTCAGACAGGGAGGGTTTGGCTCCAACAGAAAGCAGGGTCAGACAGGGAGGGTTTGGCTCCAACAGAAAGCAGGGCCAGGCAGGGAGAGATTGGGTTTGTTTGGCTTAAATCTGATTCTCTCCATTAATCTTCTGTATACAAGAATGTAGAGAGGGATGGAGAGATCAAAGATAACCTTTTTTCTAACGAATGAGAGATGGATGTTATTTCTCTGGAAGGAGGAAAATGATTATGTTTCAAACACAGACACATGAAAGCTCTGGGCAGACAGACGGACTGGCAGGGAGGGAGAGAGACCATCTGACCCAGCTCTGGGCAGACAGACGGACTGGCAGAGAGACCATCTGACCCAGCTCTGGGCAGACAGACGGACTGGCAGACAGATCGTCTGACCCAGCCCAGCAGGCCTAGTGTAAGGGACGTTCAGCGCTCTCGATCTGTAGACTAATTGTACAATGATTGGTCCCCACGGTGTGGTATTCACAGAATGGATAACTAGCTAGATGGACATCTATAACAGAACCATGTTGTTGGGTCTCGTCTCGTGTTCCACTTTGTAACAGAACCATGTTGTTGGGTCTCGTCTCGTGTTCCACTCTGTAACAGAACCATGTTGTTTGGTCTCGTCTCATGTTCCACTCTGTAACAGAACCATGTTGTTGGGTCTCGTCTCATGTTCCACTCTGTAACAGAACCATGTTGTTGGGTCTCGTCTCATGTTCCACTCTGTAACAGAACCATGTTGTTGGGTCTCGTCTCATGTTCCACTCTGTAACAGAACCATGTTGTTGGGTCTCGTCTCATGTTCCACTCTGTAACAGAACCATGTTGTTGGGTCTCGTCTCATGTTCCACTCTGTAACAGAACCATGTTGTTGGGTCTCGTCTCATGTTCCACTCTGTAACAGAACCATGTTGTTGGGTCTCGTCTCATGTTCCACTCTGTAACAGAACCATGTTGTTGGGTCTCGTCTCATGTTCCACTCTGTAACAGAACCATGTTGTTGGGTCTCGTCACATGTTCCACTCTGTAACAGAACCATGTTGTTGGGTTCATATCTCATGTGAAATACAGTGCATGCATTTTGCCCATTGTAATTATAATGTGCACATTTTCACCCAAGACATTACACATCCCCTTTAAACAGAATATTTATTTTCCGTAGTTAGATATTGCAGATTTTGTGCTTATGTTGTACAGCTGTTTGATTTGTCCCAGCCAGCTCTCTGTTCCATCATTCTCCTGTGATTTATATATCCACACAGCTCAAAGCTTGCTGCCCTCGCAGTTTTAGTCCATTACATTATTTAATTTATCTACATGCGTTTTATTTATGAACTGCCACTGAAGCAGTTTTTTATATTTATTTTTTCGCTAACTTTCGAATATTTGAAGAGAAAGAAATTGGCATGTTGTCACAGGGTTTTTCAAATCAGCCGTGGCTGCCTGCCTCCCTTCCTACTCTGAGATGAGATTTGTTTAAAGTATTTTAATATTTATAATTAGTTAATGGACCTGATCATATTTATTAAGTCTACGGTAAGCACTTATTTCAGAGTCGCTTTGGGTTGCCTCCCAAATTACATTCTATTCCCTATGTAGTGCACTATCAAGCCCTGATCAAAACAAGTAAACTATATGGAGAATAGGTTGCCATTTGGGACGCCCCCTCCTCAAAGTAATATCAGTTTGGATGCCCCCTCCTCAAAGTAATATCAGTTTGGATGCCCCCTCCTCAAAGTAATATGAATGAGTTAATGCCCTGAACGGGGTCCTTGGGCCCAAGGAACAGACCATATGGTGCCTAAGCCTGAGTAAAATTATCAAATTATTCTACCACTAAGCAGGGAAGTAGACAGGGGAGTTTTAGGGTTTTGTAAGGACCCATACCAGACTGGTGTTGAAGGTTCTGGAAGGAGCCATACCAGACTGGTGTTGAAGGTTCTGTAGGACCCATACCAGACTGGTGTTGAAGGTTCTGGAAGGAGCCATACCAGACTGGTGTTGAAGGTTCTGTAGGACCCATACCAGACTGGTGTTTAAGGTTCTGTAAGGACCCATACCAGACTGGTGTTGAAGGTTCTGTAGGACCCATACCAGACTGGTGTTGAAGGTTCTGGAAGGACTCATACCAGACTGGTGTTGAAGGGTATGGGAAGGTTCTGTAGGACCCATACCAGACTGGTGTTGAAGGTTCTGTAGGACCCATACCAGACTGGTGTTGAAGGTTCTGTAGGACCCATACCAGACTGGTGTTGAAGGGTATGGGAAGGTTCTGTAGGACCCATACCAGACTGGTGTTGAAGGTTCTGTAGGACCCATACCAGACTGGTGTTGAAGGTTCTGTAGGACCCATACCAGACTGGTGTTGAAGGTTCTGTAGGACCCATACCAGACTGGTGTTGAAGGGTATGGGAAGGTTCTGTAGGACCCATACCAGACTGGTGTTGAAGGTTCTGTAGGACCCATACCAGACTGGTGTTGAAGGGTATGGGAAGGTTCTGTAGGACCCATACCAGACTGGTGTTGAAGGTTCTGTAGGACCCATACCAGACTGGTGTTTAAGGTTCTGTAAGGACCCATACCAGACTGGTGTTGAAGGTTCTGTAGGACCCATACCAGACTGGTGTTGAAGGTTCTGGAAGGACTCATACCAGACTGGTGTTGAAGGTTCTGTAGGACCCATACCAGACTGGTGTTTAAGGTTCTGTAAGGACCCATACCAGACTGGTGTTGAAGGTTCTGTAGGACCCATACCAGACTGGTGTTGAAGGTTCTGTAGGACCCATACCAGACTGGTGTTGAAGGTTCTGTAGGACCCATACCAGACTGGTGTTGAAGGGTATGGGAAGGTTCTGTAGGACCCATACCAGACTGGTGTTGAAGGTTCTGTAGGACCCATACCAGACTGGTGTTGAAGGGTATGGGAAGGTTCTGTAGGACCCATACCAGACTGGTGTTGAAGGTTCTGTAGGACCCATACCAGACTGGTGTTGAAGGTTCTGTAGGACCCATACCAGACTGGTGTTGAAGGGTATGGGAAGGTTCTGTAGGACCCATACCAGACTGGTGTTGAAGGTTCTGTAGGACCCATACCAGACTGGTGTTGAAGGTTCTGTAGGACCCATACCAGACTGGTGTTGAAGGTTCTGTAAGGACCCATACCAGACTGGTGTTGAAGGGTATTTGAAGGTTCTGTAAGGACCCATACCAGACTGGTGTTGAAGGTTCTGTAGGACCCATACCAGACTGGTGTTGAAGGTTCTGTAGGACCCATACCAGACTGGTGTTGAAGGTTCTGTAGGACCCATACCAGACTGGTGTTGAAGGGTATTTGAAGGTACTGTTAAAAGCATGTAATGATACAGATTCTTCATCGATGTGCTCCCCTGTACATTCATGTTTATCTTCTGTTTCTGTTTTTTTTCTCACTGTTCTTATTAACTACTGTTTGAAACAATGAATCATAAATAAAAACATTGTTTTAAAGGATGTCAAAGATTTAAAACCCAACTAGTAAAAAAGGGTGTTTGTTGAATCTGCTACCTTGATGTCAGAGTTTGGGTTTCTCTTAACTTCAGGCTGATGACTGAGCCTGATTGAGTTTGTCACTTAACTGTGTGCACTTTGCTAAGTCCTCTTTGTGAATGTGAGGATTTCGACTTGACCATGATTGTCCTTTTTAACTGTTAAACTACGTTACCCATGCTGCACCACAGCCTGTTTTCAAAACATATAAGGAATATTTTAGCCTGTTGAATTTTCATGGTCTTGGAAATATTATATTGTGCTATTGGAATGTGCTAATAAAGTGATATTTTTATACAACATGTTTGTGTTTCTCTTAAAAGCATTATCACTCTCTCTCTCTCTCTCTTCCCCTCTCTCTCTCTCTCCCTCTCTCTCTCTCTCTCTCCTCTCTCTCCTCTCTCCCTCTCTCTCTTCCCTCTCTCTCTCTCTCCTCTCTCTCTCTCTCTCTCTCTCTCTCTCTCTCCTCTCTCTCTCTCTCTCTCCTCTCTCTCTCTCTCCT